>NC_051181.1:139245314-139370314 GCF_013339695.2 Rhipicephalus sanguineus | reverse complement strand
GTGCTCAGGGAGGAGACAACTTGCGCGTCTACGTCAATCGTGCACTGATTTATTGTTGATTATAAATTCTGGCCGTACAAAGGTCAAACACAGGTTTTTATTTACTATGTACTCACAAAGAAATGCAACGCAGATGTTATTTAAAGCGCTTCAATGATTGAATAAAAAGCTGCCCGATGCCTTGGTCAATCGGTTACCATTGGAGAAGCAATAACGGTACGGGAGATTCGCCTACATAAAAAAACTGTCCCTCTTCATTTCGATATTTGTATAGGTCATCGAGATATGAAAGAGCAAAAGTGTTGGCTTCTTTTGAAGTACTCGCTGTGAGAAAAAGATGGTTGGTTGATCCCTCTGTCATAGGAATCGGTATAACACGAAAGTGAAACGTGTCGTCACAGAAGTAGTTTATTGTTTATAGTGCATTGGTATATGACAGCTTGTACAATGTCTACTGTTGTTTGGCAGATATAGCACCGCTTGATGTGGACGCATCGTACTCACGTTGACGCCTAGTGGCGCATCTCCGTTCCGACGACAAACGGCCATGATCATGATTTAACCCTTGCGGTAGCTGAAGTTCATAACATATACGTGGATTCCGCATATGGTGAATCCCGCGCAAAGATGGCATCACCAGACACATAATAAACAATAATGCTCGATATGCACTCCTTCAAATGCGTTGTGAAATGCGAAGAGAAGCGCTACATGCGTCGTGTCTTCCCTCTAGCCTGGCCGTTACTTCTCACAGAGCGAGCAGGGAACGCAGTGCGACAGCCAGGCGAGCGTCGGAGAGCTACTTGTCGATATGGATGGATGCTATGAGCGAGGCCTCCGCTGAAACTGCCACCTCACAGTGTGTTAAAAGGTTGACGAAATTAAACTTGTATTGGAAACGCGCCGAATGAGATGGTCGTTAAAACGGCGCGTGTTTTCTTTTTTGATTTTTCCTAGCCTGGTGGCACAGATGTCACCACCCAGTTATAAAGGGGACGCTCATAGCATCCATCCATCCAAGGTCACTGTGAGATTCAAGTGTGAAAGATAAAAGGCGCGTTCATGTCGAATTCGTAATGTGTTCGCAGTGGGCTAAATGCCCGTCAGCCATCGTCGCGGACCGAGAGGTCATGGGTTCGATTCCCGTTAACGGAACTTTTTCTCATAGATTTTTTTTCTTTGCCATCTGATGGCATTCATTTTGCTGGCGTACTTCCGTGACGGAAATAAGTCATGAAAGTCTTGGTGGATCCCGGCATAAAACACTTTCGTGTTAAAAAGAAGTGTGTGAACGTCTGTGCTTGACAGCAAACACAATAAAAAATAATGTTATAAAACCAAAAGCCGCGTAAGTCTACGGACAAGCAAATACTGCGTAATGGAAAAGGGGGGTTACAGTGGAACTCAACCAGACACATCGTACACCAGAGATAGGGGTGGAAACGAAGGGGAAAGACCGGGAGGTTATAGCCACGCATGGGCTCGGTTGGCTATTCTACTATGCTTGTGGAAAAGGAAATGGGGAATAGCAGAAAGGATAGAGAAGAAAGAAGCGTGCATATCACACGAGGTTCTCCTTATGTCTGTGTTACTGAAGCGCGCACAGTGCATAAAAAAGCTTGTTCTTAGAATAACATACAGGAGAAGAGACCTAATTCGCTTTTCGCCTACATATCTGAAGCACTTGGACGCTTTTCGTTACTGTTTGGCTGACAGCCAGTAGCCACCCTGGCTGTTTGTCGTGCAGTTGCGTTGTCGGTAGCTTGACGTTGATTTTGCACAAAGGAACAGCAATGACACTTTCGTTAATCAAACTCTAGGCGATGTATTGTTCTCAATTAGAGCTGCTATAGGCGCATCTCCTGTACACAGCAGCTGCGCCCAGTAGCCACTGTCGCGAGCTAGACCTAGTAGCCACTGTCGGCAAGTTTCGCTCGCTCGCTTGCAACAACTCAAACAATGCCTGTTTAGACCGACAATGCGAGTTATGAAGACGCGCGTAGCTTGACAGCGTCCGAGCAGAGGAACACCGTGAAAAATGTAGAAGTAAAGAAAGAAGCAGGCGTTTTTGCGAAGCAAACCATGAAGTATCTCGAACAAGAAAGTGAGCTGATGAGGACACTGCACATCGATGTACCACAATCAGTCGGCGGGAGTCGATAGGAATACTAAAGAAGTCGTTTGCAAGCTGACCAACTAGCCAAGAGAGATAGGAAAGTAACAACGTCGAACGAATGAGCGAACGAACGAACGAATGAATGAATGAATGAATGAATGAATGAATGAATGAATGAATGAATGAATGAATGAATGAATGAATGAATGAATGAATGAATGAATGAATATTTACTCCACACTTCTAAAGAGGCAAGCGAGAAGCCGAAGCTAAAATAATGTAGCTTCAGTGTGCTTGCTGCACCGTACGTAAACTTGTCGCGACAGCAAGTGATCTAGCACGACCATCCTCTCAAATGCCTCAAAACGGGTCTCCGATGTCAGCGATATTCAAACACGCTCGCCAACTCAAAAGAACAAAAGAAGCTCCTAAGGCGTCGGATCGTTTGTCTTCCCTGGCAAGGCAAATAATTTTTAGCTTTGACCTTCCAGGAAAGAAATGCAGGAGACGGGCGGGAGACAAAAAACGCACGAGGACAAAAGGCGCGAGACTTGAGAAAGCCCCCGCAAATCACGAGGAACCTCGAGGGGTGTTCTTACTTTTGCATCAGCTCTCGCGGGACAGGGACAGTGTTCCGTGGCCCCCTGACATGACAAACGAGTGAGTCTGCGTCCCGCAAGCATGAATTTCTACGCGCTTGCTGAAAAATAACGTAAAATAAACCTGGCTGGCACGCGTGTAATCTACGCGTCTCCTGCGTTGTCGCAAAAAAAAAAAAACGTAACGTACGAGAAAAAGGCTGAGGCCACGCTTTGCTGTTCTTTGACTTTTAAAAACGCAGTAATGAGATTTTTTCGACAACGACGTATATGGGAACAAGCCTCACGCTGTTGCTTCCAAGAACCGCGATGCATGCTTGCTTTCGCGCCACATATATCATTCGTACCGAGACGGGGGAAAAAATGAAATGTTTTCAAGGTTTTAAAAAAATGATAATAATAACAATAATAACAATAAACGGGAACGGCCATTGCGGGAAGGCACAGGTCTTCGTGATTGGGTCATCAAAGTACTTCCTTCTCATTTCTTCGAGAAACTTCATAACTGCGCCAAGTGAGGCGACGATAATGGCTTTGCACTTGGCGGTGAAGTAGCGTGCAGGACAGAGCTCTCCAATTTTCTATGTTGCCTTCAAGTTCATAAAAGCGTGAGCGCCACAGCCACCTGACGGAGCGTGCCGTGTGTTTCCGTTGGGTCTTTATTTTAATCGACTTTCACTGGGGAGAAATTGCATGCGCGCGTGCTGCGTTTTATAGTAAGTATCAAAAGAAGAACACACGTCTGGGACTCATCTTAGCGAATTGCGTTTCACCGAAAGTCATTCCACCGCAACTGCGGCATTTATTGCCGTTTTAACGTTTACGTTTACAGGTATTTTCCTCTTTATACACTCTTAAGTGTTTCGAAAGCATTTGTCAGCCCGTAAGTGCGCGTTGAACGCGTGCCATTCGCAGACATGCTGGGACCATCTCGGCAGCCAAGGAACATTTATTAGCGGTGTACGCCCTGAAGTATCCTTCAGTAATCACGAGACGGTACTGTGGCGCTACGATCGTTCGGCTACCGAGGTACTGATGGTTAGTGCGTGAATCTGTCTACTCCTCTCGTTTGTGGCTTCGAGCCTTCTTCTGACGTGGCTCTCTGCACGCCTTATCTTTCCAACCTTACAATCTCTCACAGGAGATTGTAAATGTATAGATTAAAAAGCTATATTTTATTTCCTTAAACACAGGCTGTGTGCACGTGTGTGGGACTCTCGTCGATCTTGCCGAAATATAGAACCTTTGACAAGTCGAGCGTTACGTTCGCGAGTCAACAAACTGTATCGACATATTCCGAGCACAGAAGTGCACTTCTGCTTCGCGATTTTTTTTACGATCTTCGACGTAATTTTGTTACTAATGTGGACATATATATACAGACACAATGAAGCGCACAGTCAACGCATGTGCCCTGCTTGCTTTGCTTACACAATCCCAACGATACTGTATCATACATCTCGGCACTTATTTCACGCATAAGAGTGCAGCTTTTCCGCAGATTGCCTACATTCGTCGTGATCATCGTCATTATCATCATCATATTAGACTCAATGGACACTGCTGCAAAACGTCTACTGCTCCTCCCTCTACTTCCATCCGGAAAGACCTGATGCCTTCTCGACAACAAACGATTCGCTCATGTGGACGTTAGAATAACATCTCTATATCGCTCCTCTGCGTACTAACACTCCGCAATTACCTGTCGTGTTCCAACAGTGTGCTCACTCTGTGAGCGCAAATTGCTTAATTTCGCCATATTCAGCATACGCGTTATAACTTAATACAACGATCCAATAAGCACGAAAGACTTCCATGTCCAGGGTAAAGAGTAGCTGAAGGACACGTCTCCAAGAGTAGCACGACGTCTACAGAATGCACGGATTGCAGCGTTTATGACGCTATTCCGTGGCGCGAGAGAGAGATAATTAAACTTTATTTCTTTGACTAGCTGTTTACACGCGGAAGTGGACGGCCACCCCTGTCACAGTAGCCATGAGCTTCCCTGTTCACCAGTTGTAGCTGGCCCACAGGATATGGGATTGTCAGCTGTGTCTCCTGCGTTGGTCCTCTGTTGGTGATCGGATAGGCGTTGTTTGTGGATTCTTGTCAGATCCACAGATCATGTGGTAGGGTGTGTAAGCACCGTTCTCCCGCTCCCGTAATCTTACTTCCATTGCATGCGAGTGAGTTGTTGTTATAGCTTTCTGCCACTTTTTATCGTCGTAAAGGGAATGATGTTAGCATACGGAACACCTCGATCGAAGTATAGCTAAATGTTGCACTGAGCGTGAAGTAATGTAAATAATGTAACGTCAAATAATGCTAAACCTCCTGCATGGACGCAATGACGGAATCAGAGGAGACTGCTGCCCCACATATCCTCTTCTCCCCCGGGACATGAAAACACTTCAACACTGACAAAAACTGAGCGCGCAACGAACTAAACACCGATGTCCTCCTCACTAAATGCTCTGTTTACTCTGATGACACCCTCTACACCTCCCTCGATGTTGCCGTAAATGCGCGCCTGATTGGATGCCTGCAGTCTGATTTGCAGAAGCAACCCTACTGAAACGTTCCGTATGCCAGTCCAATAATTCCGTATGTTTCCGTAAGAATCTTACGGAAATATATGGAGAACGTATGGAAAATATACGGAAAACATATGGATTCCTTATGAAAACATATGGAATTATTGGACTGGCTAACGGAACGTTTCAGTAGGGAAGAATGGGTGTGTGTGGACAAGCCCATCATCAGCGCAAGACAGCTATAATTGTTCTTAACTTGTTAGCTACCGTTGAGTCTCTAATGACTCCCGGTTACGTCGTGACTGCATGAATGTAAAAGCTTTTTAAACTAACCGAGTCCTTTCTCTGTAACCTGAAGAATATCATCATGCACCATAAGCGCGCGTAACGATAACGAATGTGAACAAATCTTGAAGACCGCTTATGGAACATGCTGCATATCCATCTAGTTGTGAGGGAACGTATCTTACGCTTTCTCTTAGTCACCCCTCTTATTCTGTGTTGGGTAGCGAACCGGACTTGTTTATTTGGCCTCGGTATATATTTCCTCGTTTCCTTTTATTTCCTCTCTAGTGGCTTTTTCATTCTTAAAGCACGGACAAAAAACGGAAACTTTGTCGTAATGTTTTTCGGTGCAATACCGCTACAACAAAGACTTAATAAAAAGGAAAACATGGCGAAGCAAGGAATGTGTTTCACAATTGTATACCGCCGTGGCTCAAGCTTCACACGGGTGAAAACATTTTAAAAATGTCAAGCGTGCAGAAGAGAAAAAGTTAGCGTCTCCAAAAACGGAGAGCTTAAATTGCGAAAACAACCTCCTCGGCTGCAAAATGTTCTCCAGTCCTTCGCTCTGACCGCCAGAAAATAACTTCAGTTGGTGGAAAAGCTGTGGCCGAAAACGGTCGTTGCGGCTCAGTTTAATCTCATTGTCGTCGGGCAATTATTTTCTACCCGCGACAAAGTGTCTCTCCGGTGACCGTACTCCCCTGTTTCTATTATACCGAGTGCTGCTACAAGAGTTGGCTTGTAAAAAAAAATAAAAAAAGAGATGAAGTACGTATAAAAATGAACACTCAGAGCGCGAAAGAAGAAAAAGAATAGTGAAACGCAACTAAGCATTTCAAGCAGGGTGAAACTTTCAATTGGCAGGTACAACGTGTACAGCCGTGTACAGCCGTTAGTCTGTGTAACATTCTCCCAACGAAATTCCGTACGCCTCTGCGAGTTTTGGACACGTGACGCTGAACTTCTGTGAGCTCACAACACACAGTCTGCTGTTGTTGTAACAGCAGGAGGCAATGTTGTAACGGCGCGGGAACCACTAATCTACAATGACGGCGGAATCCTGCGTTGGCTGAGAGGAAAATTTAGCCGAAACTGCCTGTAAGCTGTTTAATCGTTCAAGAGATGATACGTGTAAGTGCTTTAGCAGGTAAGGGTGCGATTTCAAAAACAGCGCGTTCACTCCTTTTTGCGTGGAATTAAAGCTGTCTGTTTGAGGCTTTGGTCGAGCCCAAAAAATGATCACCAGCAAGAGATTCACAGAAATCTGAACTCTTAACAATCCATTCTATGTGCAAAAAAAAAAAAAGTTAGCCCTGGTCTTGCGCCCCGACAACATAATAATCCTCGATTCTTCACGAAATTTCCTAGTGGTCAACGACGTGGAAATTGCAGTTAATACGCTTTTGCTTTCTTACTTTTCATCTGTATTCTCATTACCTGTTCACGCTTGCATTGTCCTCGTAGATTTATAAGCTCCCCTACAAATTTCTTTTTACCCAGACATCACAACTAATTACTACGGTCTGAAGGCACAGGTCTACAATATTCTATTGTTTCAGAGCCCTCTTGAATGATAAGAAAAATATTCTGACGGTTCCAATATTGAGGGTCTGCTCTATTGCGAATTTAACGTGCTAACTGACGCAGAGAAGACGTAGTGAGAAAACCTCACATCACAGGAACCTAAGAGAAAGTATTCACCTTAAGTCTTCCTTGACTTAAGGTGAGTTCTTTCTTTCTTTCTTTCTTTCTTTCTTTCTTTCTTTCTTTCTTTCTTTCTTTCTTTCTTTCTTTCTTTCTTTCTTTCTTTCTTTCTTTCTTTCTTTCTTTCTTTCTTTCTTTCTTTCTTTCTTTTTTCTTTCTTCCTTCATTCCTTCCCTTCTTTCTTTTCTTTCTTTCTTTCTTTCTTTCTTTTCTTCATATCCACGAAACTTCGTTCCCGGTTAGAGGACTTTACTCGTTATTCCAGAATTGTCATTTAACTATGCTAACCATACTTTTTTTTACTTCAGTGTCTTCTTATAGATTCCTGCTCCGACGAACAGTGAAACCAGAAACTGGAAAGAAAGTATTCACTTTAAGCTTAGTAGCACGCTAGCACGCCGCAGCTCAGAATTTCACGCATCGCCGCGTACTCTTACTATTCGTATATTTCGGATTTCGCTCCGCGCGTCTTTGGAGTCTTCTCGCTCGTCTTCGAAGGACACTCACACAGCGTCGTACCCATCGCGTCCTTACAAGACCGATGAACGTACGCACCGTTGTAGACAACCTCGGGACGATAACGAAGGCTCAGAGGTATATGAAGCCATTAAAGAAGCGAACGGCGCCAGTTCCAAAGTCCGCTTGAGGGTGATGGATCGCGCGTCGGTGTTATTACGCGTTTTTTGTACGCCTGGAACATCGGAGCGCCACTTTGGTGGCAGGGACGGTGATGATCTGGAGAGAGTGGTTTTTAACCAGTGGCTTCAAAAAAATACTGCGGGTTATTCTACTTCACCAAACTGTTTATCACGAGGCGCGCTTAACAAAACAAAAAAAATGTTTTTAGCTTCGACGTGCCGTCAAACTTCGTCTTGGGTGCAAACTAAAAAAAAAAAAAATGGCGATAAAACAAAACACGACTCCGCGGTTTTTCACGGATGCCAAGAACCTCAATGGGCAAAAACAGGGCTTTTCCATATCTATGCAAATTTTCTTTCTTCAATGTACACGATCCCTCGGCAGCACCTGTGGAATTTGAGCTCTCGCAGAAGAGCGAACGGCCGGGCCGTTTCGCGGTTGTTTTTCTTTTCGTTAACTCTATCTCTTCCCCCCTCTCCTCCTCTCTCCCTCTCGCTCCCTTTCATCCTTAGGTTATTGGACGGCATGCCTTCCTTGTCCTTGTTCATCAGGACGTCGCGCGATGTGGTGGGTCAGGTATTCCGAGTTTAATATATTCAGCTCGTGCGGCTGCTTGACAACGCGCCATGCGGAATGCCCAAAAAACAAAACGCAGAACACACGCGCCAGGAAAAGATGAGAACGACGCTGAAATTAATAATAAAGACCACCCGAAAGTTTCTCTCTCTCTCTCTCTCCTTCTTTCTCATATACACAACTTAACCGCAGTTCAGCGCGGCGTTTTGAGGAAGATATTTATCTTTCTGCGAATAGCAATGTATAGGACTCTACGACGCTTTTGTGGCGACATTCATTATATCGGCACGCCAGACACATTACGGCCGTCGCCGTGATGTTCTTGATGTGTGATAACACCACCGCGCCGTGCTATGTGGGTGCGACGGAAAGAGTGCGAGGGGTGAGACGAAATGAATGGTGGCTTGACAAGCGCCTGTCTTTCCGGGCGCCCAATGTTGAAGGTCACTGATCAAGTATTCGTTAGTCGGGGAGAGGGGAGGAGAAGGAGGAGGAGGAGGGAAATCTGAGCCAGCACCTCGAAGGCGGTTTCAGCCGTACGCCTTTAAGGGAATCCTGATTGATTCTTCTTCTTCTTCTTTTTCTCTCTCTCTCTCTCTCACACACACACAGCCAGCCAGCTTTTGTGACAAGGAAAAGGTACGTCACTACACTCCGAAAATTGAGCAAGTATAGTTCGCGATTGCTTTGTTACCACGATAAATCTGTTCGTGTATCTATGACATCATATATTACTATGCCTAAGGGCAAAGTATCTAAACAAAAAAAAAAGCGTATAACGATTTGAGTAAGTATATGTACGATATCACTTTAGTAATAACAATAATAATAATAAGCAGAGGGATTTCCAGCGACGCCTTAACAATATTGTTACGTAAAATGACACGAGGCGTGACTATTTACAAGTGTATTTACACTGATGTGCACAGCATCGATCAAGATGGAGTACAGCACCCACAGCAGACAGACAGGCCAGTCCTCTTTGTCGTCTTCTGTACGCAGAATGTCTCGCTCTTGATGGGTTAGCTACGTAGCAATATGATGTAAAAGGTCACGTTCTTTTTCCTTCTCTAAATTGGTCTCCCTTTTTTTTTTCTTTACTGCAATGAGATGGTCCGAGAGACAATATACACCGGAGACAAGCGGACATAAACCGGCGACAGAGTATAGCGAAAAGTCCTAAAACATTTATCGCCGTGGCGTGGGCGACCAAACAACGGAACTTCCGAAACAAGAACAAAGAAAAAAAACGATATTTGCACTCCCACATACGGACAGACATTCGCCGCGAAAAACCTGACGTCTGTATAGTTAACCACTTCAAACTCCTGTCATTTCAACTCGCGACTACCACGACGGCTGCGACTCCCACGACGGCCGGCCGCCCGCATAAAACGGTTCCACCTCGTCCAACGACAACCTATCGCGCGCCACTACACAAAAACTCAACTCGTCGTCGACACAGACGCACTGGCGTGACCGTGTTCGCAATACCCTTCCAGCAGCCTAGCACCGCCTGCAAACGCACCGAGACATCTATTCCAGAGGAGAGCCCCCCCCCCCCCTCTCACTGCCAACGGTAACTGCATACAACGCTCAGCTTGCGGAATATGAAATAAATAAGTAAATAAATAAATAGAACAAGGCGACAGCCGCGCCCTGTGCGCAGTACATGTTTTACCCCGCGTATTTCTCACTGAACCGGTATACGAACGGCGCAAATGGCTCACGACCGTATCCGAGCAGTGTATTCGAAGAGAGAGTACGGTCGTAAAAACCCGGGGCAGCACGTTTATTTCATTCCCCTTTTCGCATGTAGGTGGAGATGTGGGGGGAGGGGGGGAGGTTGCTTGTGTTCGTTCGCCGGGAGGCCTATACGGAATAAAAGCAGGCCGACGAGCGTGGTTATAAACGAAAAAAAACTTTCGGAAACGAAAGTTTTATAGAAAACGAACGTTCCTCGCGCCCGGCGCGTACGGTGTGCCGTTCAAAACCTCGACAATCGCATTACTTCCCTGGCTGAGGAATGACACACAAAACAGCGAAGTGAGCAACATAGAAAGCGGCAGCGTGCGCCATCCTTTGCGCACATAGAGGCGCGTTTTCGCAGCTTCTGTCGAAATGATTGTCTGTCCGAAAGCGATGCGCACGATCGTGTCGATAAAGCGTAGACGCGCTCTCATCTATAAAAAGAAGTAATATAGAACTAACGCAACCATAACAGCTACGTGTAACGAGTGATGTAAACATTCGAAAAGAAGGAAATGAATGACGGCTCCGTGTTACTTTCTTTAGAAAGTTACCGCCCCCCCCCCTTTTTTTTCCCCTCTCTGCTTTTAATAGACAAAGCTTACGCGAAACAAACACACAGTCACCGAGCTTTGCACAACGGGCAGATCGAGGAATGTATTGCGGGGGCGTTTTTTTCTGCGCGAATTGCGGCGTTCTCTACAACCGCGAACCAAATTGTCGAAGCGAAATGTATTATAAGTTTTTATATCGAACAAAATTGGTGCTGTTGAATTTTAGGGAGCGGTATGCGCTATAGAAAAACGCCGACGCCTCTTAAATGACAGAAGGCTTTGTAAGCGTCGAGTGGTGACGTCAGGATATAGTCTCGCGCGGCATTCCCGTTGCGAAGTTCGAATACCCGAGAGCGCTGATTGAACTTACTTGTCCGCACATAAAGATGCTGGGTTTGGATAGATTACAAGCCCATTCGTGGTGTGTCCCGCATGGCGGAGATACCACAAGTGCGCTTTACAAGCGGGAGACATTGTCATGCAATCGATCGTACACACAAAGCTATATAAAGAAAATCCATACGCGTTTGTAAAAAGAAAACTCTGGCGACCTTTTCGCTACTAGAATGTAGTGTTTTGTGAAATTATGAAAGGCTAATAATCATAATTGTTGGGTTTTACATCCGAAAACCACGATATGATTATGAGGGACACCGTAGTAGAGGGCTCCGGAAGTTTTGACCATCTGGTGTTATTTAACATGCACTTAAACTTAGCTACACGGGCAGTAACGTAGCCAGAATTTTTTTTTTTAAAGAAAGTGTTCTATGCTAGGGCCTGTGACTTCTGTGACTCATTTCCGTCACGAAAATGACGTCAAAAAATGCACAAGACTAGATGACAAAGAAAAACCGGAAGAAAAAAAGTATTGTCAACGGGAATCGAACACACGACCTCTCGGTCCGCGACAACAGCTGCCGGGCACGCTATCCGCTGCGCCTCTGTCTGAACATCAGGAGGGCTTCACAGATGAGCCTTTTATGTCTCACACTTACCACTCGCTGCTCTTAGTCGGCGAGGTGGTGTCGCCGTCTGGTAGTGGTAAAGGGAAGTAATGCGTTACGACCGTGGCCTCCGCGATTAGCTCCTGCAACGCGCCGCTGCTACGCGTCCGTCCTATTCGGCGCGTTTCCAATAGGAAAAATGCAGTTTTGTCCACGCCTTAACACACCGTGAGGTGGCGACCTTTTCCCAACCGTCGGCCTCGCTCATAGCATCCATCCATATTAAAAATAGCTCTGTGACGCTAAGCTGCCTCGCCTGGCTGTGACACCTCGTTGCCCGCTGACGCTCGCCCCGAGAGAAATCACAGCTGAGGGGACGTGGTGTGATTTCTCTTGTTAACGCTTTAACATGCCGCCGCGGGATGGGACCTTAGCCCAAGTTCTGAGTCCAATCAGCGACGCTCTCCTGGCTGTCACGCCGATTTCTCTGATTACGCTCTCAACATTAACTACAACAGCTACCACGAAGATTTAAAGGGGCCCTGCAACACTTTTCGAGCATGCTCAAAAAGCGCTGCCGATCGGTAGTCGAGGCTCCCGAGAACACGCGAGCCAAATATTATAGCGATGCGCACGGCCTGGAATTTACAATAAATTCTCAAAGTCAGCTGAAAATCGCTCCCTCTTCTCTCGACAAATGATGTATTAGTCCGCAAAATATGACGCGATTGTCGGCAGTTCCACCATTGGCTGATGTTATAATCACGATAACACCCTCATTATTACTTTCGTTGTTAATTTTGAGTTCAATAAGTAGATAATATGTATGTTTATATTATGTTATCGCGTTAAAAACACCGAACAAACATTAATATTAGCACTTCCGGTCTCACCGACAGCTCGTCTGCTCGTAGTTGCGTGGTTCCGTTTTCTTCGCCATGCGCAGTGCCGAAAACGTGAATATTTCTGTGCTTTTGACCATCGCCGGTTGCCGTTGAGAGTGGCAGCCGTTCGAGTGTTGCCTCGTCAGCTGAGAACTGCATCGTCGGCACGTTCTCACGACCGACCGAGGCACGGGCGCAGCGTGTCTCCGATAACAATGCTGGCGTCCGGTAATGGCGGCGCTTCGGGGTCGTCTGCCAGTGCCGTCTTACGAGGCGGTGTATCGGAGTATGGGCCGAAACCGATCTCAACTGTCATTCGTTCCAAACGAGCGCGCACGTTTGCTTCCATGGTTGGCAGAGCGATGAAAACACTACGGCGTTCGAGGTGCACACCCAACATTACCAAACCGACGCGCAGTTTTCAAGCACGAGCGATACACAGCGCGATCGACTCCGCTCAACGAGAACGACGCAAGCCGACCGGAAGTGGCGGCACAGACCACGTGGTTGCGCCGAGACGCCAGAGAGAAAAAAATGAAAAAAATGCCGCCGGCGCTGACGTCGCCTCCTCGCACCTCCGCTCTCCTTCCCTCCCCTCACGCCGCGCGCAGCTTTCCGCGCGCTCGCTGCGTTGAGTTGAGAGAGAAAGCTGCGGAACGTGATCTCTATAATTTGGTAACACCACTTAGACTTGACGGATTCGAAAAATTTTTGCAGCATATGGCTCGTGAAGAGTCATACGTCAATAATGGGACTATTCCAATATAACAAAGAAAGGTGTTGCAGGGCCCCTTTAAGCATTGATCACGGATGTTAGCCGCCAGGATGGGGATGTGCCACCAAGACCGAGCGTCAACGTGGGTGCATCCGCGTTAAACGGTGCTGCACTTGCCAAACACCAATGCAAGCTCTACAGTAAACATTCAACTACATCTGTAAGGACACGTTGTATTTTCGTGTTATACCGATTCCTATGACGGAGGGATCAACCTTTTTTCAGGGGAGGGGGGGGGGGAGTCAACCATATTTTATGTATATTCGTGCGTGCATTTGTATGTGTGCGTGTATGCACAATTTGTATGTGTGCGTTTGTATGTGTGCGTGTATGCACACATGCACAATTGAAAAATTTCGGGAGGGGGGAGGGGTTGAACCCCCTCAACCTCTCCCCTGGCTACGCCCTTGTACACGGGCCTCAAGCGTTTCGCCTCCATCGAAATGCGATTGCCGCGACCGCGATTCGATCCCGCGACTTGCGAATCAGTAGTCGAGCACCATAACCACTAGACCACAGTGGCGAGTCGCATTCGTGATGTGTCCCGCAAGGTGGAAATATCACAAGTGTGCTTTCATGCATGGGAAATATTGCCATTTATCTTTCGTACAGATAAAGCTAAAAAGAAAATTCGTACGGTTTTCTATAAAAGGAAATCCCTGGCTTACCAAGCGCCTTTGATCTCGCTGTAAGACTGATGTCTTGTGAATTTGTGAAAGGGTAATTTACTAATGCGAGAGGAACCGTTTTTCTTCTTTGGTGCTGTTTTTCGGCAAATGCGAAGAAACTTATAAAGCTGCACGATGCGGGAGTGACCAACGGCGCATCGCTAGAGAACCAAATGCAAAAGTGGTATACAGTCGCGAAAAGATGGGCTTCGACGACGGCTGAACTGTGCTGTGCTGTGGCGGTGCCCTTCTTTTTGCACGAAGACACTGTCCCGGAACGATTTTCAAGCGTATGAATGGCCGCCCAGCTCCAGTTTGCTTTGACGGAGGAAACTACCGCATTTTCTAGCGTATAACAAGCCCCTGAATATGACCCGAACCCCCCTCTACAACCCGCGGAATAAGCTTGAATAAAGCTCCCCGCAATGTTGCGGAAGCGTCAGTGAGCCGCGAATGACGGCTCTCCACTTTTCCGGAAATCTCCTTTTGGTTAGAGAGAGAGAGAGAATATAAACGTTGGCTGCCTCGCGACGAGCGTCTAGAGACTTATTGACTACGGATACGTCAAACGCTTCGCAGTTTGACGTATCCGCAGACGTGACGTACTGTATACGGAAGTGGAAATGAACCACCCACACATTTCAACCGCGCAGATTGATGTTATACTTTGCAAAAATTGCAAAATTCTTTATTTTACTCGGCTTTAGTCACCTGTGTCCCTCCCACATCTTCACCTACTGCAAGTTTTAGCCGTTGCTGTCACTGCGCCCTTCCTTGCATTGCCGTAAAGTATTGCCGTGAAGCGACCTGGATCATCAAAATTCGCGTGTAGGGCACCCCCCAACATTAGCGCCAATATTCAGTATTTCTTGCACGGGTTATACGCGAAGGAATACAGTACTCTGTAACGGAAACGAAGCACGTCTGGGCGTCAGTACGGCGACGCGGCTCCTTCGATCCTCAGGAGATGCAATGCTGCGGAAGCGTCAGTGAGCCGCGAATGACGGCTCTCCACTTCTCCGGAAATCTCCTTTTGGCGAGAGAGAATATAAATTTTGGATGCCTCGCGACGAGCGTGTAGAGGCTTATTGACGCGGCCACACGAGAACGCTTCGCTGTTTGACGCGTCCGCAGACGTGACATACTATACGTTGCTACCAGAGCATCTCCGGGTAGGAGTACCCGATGCTGCAGCTTTCCAGGTCACGGGAATCTACATGATAAACTTTGAAAACTCGGCCTGCTATAGCTGTTATACCGCTTGAATGTGCGCGCGCAGTTTGTTGTTTTCAAGTGAAGCTTGTGGTCAGTGGCGGCGTTGTCGAGCGCGAAAAGCCGGGTGCCGCGCAAGTACAGAAATGCAGCCCTCGAATCACATGCGTATATATGTGTATGCGCAGTTTTCCAATCATTGATGCTCTCTCAATAGTGGGCTTTTCGGCGATTGGCCGTTTCTGATATGACAATCTGATCTTTTATCGAGGTCACTATGTAATTTCACGTTGTCACCTCTCATTGTTGCCTGGATAAGAACGCACGACCTCACGTTCCGGCGCCGGCGCCGGAACGTGAGGTGCTTCCGCTGGCGCCCACAGGTGGCGCTGCTTGTACCAGCGGCCACTCGCTCCCACTGTAGCACTTCAATCCGTGAGTAATTTACGTGTGTATTGCGCAATTTAAACAATATAGCTCACTGTTATACGTTCATAACTCGTATATTGCGACGCTGGGAATCACATCCACTGCGCACAACACTCATAGTTTTCCTCTCTGTCTCGTTTCGACATCCTATTCCTGCGTGTAGTACATAATCTTGAGATAATGCACACGCGTCGCAAGCAAATTCATATCTGTTTCGCAAATTTCGCCGTCCCTCTTGCAGCAATCGCTTACGACTGCCTTTCGCAAGACCAGTTTTCAAAACGCATAGACATCTTAAAACATTTCTTGAACCTGCACTACACAAACCAGTGATGAATATAACATTTTCGCGTTTAATTTTAATCTTCCTGCTGGTCTTCCAGTGCAGTTTTCAGACGACGCTAAGTGCAAAGCTGTCGAAGCTGTCTATCCGGTAAAGCATTCCGTCGCTTCCTATTCGGCAATTCATTCTCTCACCGCACGTATTAAATATGCCGTAATACAGTTATTTAAAAAAAAAGGAAAAAAAGGGGGCTTTGGTGGGTAAACACGAAGTCTTGGTGAACCCGACAGCGCCACGTCTTCGAGCGTTAACAACAACAGATATTATTTTCTCTGAATTCTTGGATTAATCGGGTTTGAAACCCTGACGCGCTCAAGTGTTTGAGGAACACTCGAAAGCGGCGTCGGCAAGGACCTGCTTTTCTTAAAAAGAAAACACTCGTCACAGAAGTGTAGATACAGCAACTGGCTCTTTCAAAACGCGATCGTACGCAATAATATTTTAATGCGATGAAAAGTGGCGAAAGAAAGAACTTGCCACCGCAAAGTGTAAACTTTAAAATGTTTTCTCACAAAACTGGTTATCGACTTGAGCGCGCGATTTGTTCATACGGTTCGACCACTTTTACTTACGCCTATATATGCAACCCCGGAACTATGTTTATTTTTTTCCCTGGTATCCCGTTACCTCTGGCGTGTTCTATATTGCAATGCGTTTGTAGGCGTTATCGAAGCGTGCCAACGTAGGGCGATATTGCACATCTTTGGAATTCGCTTCCTTCACGATCGCAACATTTTTTTCACAATCGAAACAGTAACTTGTGAAATCGCAATGTAGGTGAGTTGCGATTCCACAGCAATCTGCCTGCCTTGTTAGAAAAATTATCAGGTGCGCAGGTGGGTGGCACGTTGCTAGCAGCCTATCTCTCGTTCAATATTTCACGCCTAAACAGTTTCGCTGGCCATCCACCTACACAGACGGCGGAATGGCTCACAAATGTTTCTTCTAATTCATTTTTGAAACGCACCGAGATCGATAGAAACCTTTATTACATCAACCTCATTTGCTATGGTAGAGGGAAACTGTGCAGAAACCGACACACGCACTACATACGTCCTGCTTCCTCGTTTACGTTATACCGTCATTGACACAGGTCGCCGGGTCTCATCTCAAGACTCTTCCGGCCCGCTGATAATTGACCTGATGAGGATGAAATCCAAAGAATCGCACTACCTGCCTGCCAAGCAGATCCCGAACGGAAAGGGCTGAATGCGTCATTCCAGCCGCAGCGAAGGTTTCGTCTGAATTAGTCTAAAAAGAAAAGAAGAAAAAGATCCTCGGTATTCTCGCGACGGAGGAGTCGTCCCTCGAATACGTTAAATACGTCAAGAGTTTTAGCGCAGGGGCAACGGAAACGTACGGGAAGCCAGCGAATTCAACCGGGAAGCCAGCGAAGGTGCCAAGCAGGGGCGTAGCCGGAAATCAGACATGTATGTTTTTCGCGAGGGGGGGGGGATTAATTATACGTTATACATGTTCGTGCGTGCGTTTGTATATGTGCGTATACATATACACATGAAAAATTAGAGGGCGGGGGAAGGGTCCGAACCCCCGGCTAGCTACGCCAGTAGTGCCAAGTATTCCTCTTTATTAAGGCGAAAGCCTTAAGTGTATTGTTGAGCGGTCTATTGAGCGCAACATTGCAGGCGAATGAAGCCGCACAAAAGCCCACGTTACCTATGCCACAGATGAACATGGAGGAAGGAAAGAAAACTAGGAGGGAGCGTCACGTGACAATTTTGAAGACTAGCCACAAGACAATTAAGGGAGAGATAAGCCCTGGTCACGTGATAGGCAAGCGCTACTATTGGTCGGCTAGCTTTGGTTGCGTCTGCGGCAGGCGCTACGGAGGCCTACCCAGGAGGCACCGCGCACTGGAGGGGCCGCGTCAGAGGGGGGTTGGCTTGCCGAGGATAGCGAAATCACGAGACACTGCCTCGTTTTTTTCTTTCCGTCATTCAGATGACGTCATAATGACGTCACAGATCGCAGGAATTTGTGACGGCACGTGATTATGTCATCACATGGCATCGTCGCTTGGGTTGGTCAAAGGTGGGCCGATCCCGGAGACAGTGCAAACCCACCTGAAGTGCAGAAAGCTTACAACGCAATCGATCGAGAGCGTCAAGGCAATGCGTCTCTCTCACACCGCGGATCGCTGTGTCTTGCAAGAAGTCTGGTCCCCTCTTGTATAACTTACGGCATTACCAAGTGTTCAGCAGGCTTCAGCCTTTAACCTGTACTGTGGTCTAGTGGTTACGGTGCTCGTCTGCGGACCCGAAGGTCGCAGGATCGAATCCCGGCCGCGGCGACCGCATTTCGATGGGGGCAAAGTTCTAGAGCCCTGTGTGCTTAGATTCAGGTGCACGTTAAAGAACACCAGGAGGTCGAAATTTTCGGAGCCCTCCACTACGGCGTCTCTCATATTCATATCGTGGTTTTGGGACGTAAAACCCCACAGTTATTATGATTTCGCCTTTAAGTGTTACAACAGAGTGTAACGTACTGCCGAGCATTTATCGGTTTCGCTTGAACGGCTTGCTCTAAGACCCGAGCGTAACATGATGACACCGCTGTAGCGCCATGGGAGACGATATGGTTGAGATAGCAGGTCTGAAACGGGGAGAGTGTGCCGAGGGAGAGCAGGGTAACGAGATAAAGATGACGTCACACGCGGAATAAAGAATAGAAGCACTGAAATAAGCGCCAAGTTTAACAAAAGTATGGACAGGTTAAGAACTGCGAGGAGTAAAAAAGCAGGCAGCAGAACGTTGTTATCGAGCGAGTGTCGGCAGTAATTTGAACGAAAGAAACAAACAAGAAACAAATAGAAAAACTGGGATTGAAGATAGAAGGAAAAAAAAGAATGGTGGCTACAACAAAAACAACCTAGTGTTGCTGCAGAACATCCGGACGGAAATCACGGTACATTAATGAAGCAAAAAAGAAAAGAAAGGAAAAGAAAGAAAGAAGCGATGTGCGCGAAGCGCAGAATAATTAGGACTGAGAATACGAAAGACAGAAAAGCCGGCGGAGCAACAGCAGTCACTCCCATGTCTTTTTTTTTTCTTTTCTTTTTTCTGCTCCAAGTAAGGGTCGGTCCGCCGTATTCTCTTAGCTATTCCGCATTCGATGTATTGATTTATTTAGGTTAAATTGCGAAACTTTCGTATTCCACTCCAGAACGTGAAGTTCCGCCAGGACGATTCGATCGCTAGCAATGATTGATTATGCCTAACGTTTACACAGGCTTCCAGAGCGCAGTCTCTTGTTGCAGTAAAGACGACAGTGACAAACTTTCGAAAGCATCTTGCTGGTTACATAGTGGGCACATGTATGTGCAAGTCGACGTCCGTAGTTCTTATCGCAGTGATAATGATGATGACGATGATGATGATGTGTATCATCCGTAGCTCGCGAACAATACACCGCCCCACGCGCCAATTCCCACCACACACGTAGGAGTAGATGTGCAGAAGCTCCGCCCCCGTAGCTTTCCCTACATTGCTAAGAAAACGTTGTTCCGCGATTATTTCTCTATAACGCTTGAGCAAGGCGATGGCAGCAGCTGGGGAATCCGCTGTTAAGACGCTGTCGCGGAAACGTCGAAGGAATGGATTATCCTACATCACTGAAAAAAAAATGAAAGTGTGGATTTAAGTCTATTATTCTGCAGCACTATTATACACAGTCTGAACCCCTTTCAATATAGCGATTAAGTACGCGTCGCGCGGCGTCATCTGACGGAGAAGTCTAATTTATCAGCGTTTTCCACCACTGACCCAGCGTTAAGCTGGCATTTCACTCCCCCGTCACGAACTTTCCAAGGAACGTCGCAGATGTGACACAGCAGAAGAAGCAATCTTGCTCGAGAGAGTAATATATCGTTCTTTACAGTGACCTCAATCTTTGCGAGATAAGAATGGAGTAACTGTAAAACTTGCGGCAAGTAAGAAAGTGTCAGGGTCGGGACACTTAGCTCTGAAGACCTCCTCCACTCCTGATGACAGGGAGACCCCCCTGAGGCCATCTTTTAGAGATTTTCATGAAAGCCACTTTATAAGCTGTCATCGCCCGAAGAGACACGCGAAAAAGAAAAGAATAATGTACCGCGGTCTCGCGGTCATCGGGGAGACAGCTCTTGAGAAGTAGCGGGAAAGAATCCGGACGTCCGTCTACTTGAAACCGGAAGATGAACCATCCGTGAAGTGACTGGCCAAGATATGTTTCTTTTTTGTTTTGTTTTGTCAACATACTCAGCGACCGCCGCATGTTTTCTAGAAGTTTCAAAGCAAAATAACGAGAAAGAAGGCGCATCGAGACTTTAAGGGTTTATTGGACTGAAACTCAGCAACAGGTGTTTAATTCCATTAAGATACATAAGAAACAACTTCAGGGGAGGATGGAGCCTTGAAGGCATGACAAATTGTCTAACAAAAAATGTCGCTTAAGGGAATGAGAGAGAAAGAGGGAGAAAAAAGTCACAGTTTCGCCGCAACGGCGAAGCAATGAATGCGATAGCAATAAATTGTAATGTAACGCGAAGAATGGAAAGCAGCTCGAAATTGCCAGCGCGTCGCTCGAGCCCAAAGGACGCACGAAAAGAACGCACACAGGACGAGCGCGAACTAATGAATCACAGCTCGACACTTTGAAGCGCACTGCTGAAACATAAAGCAGGACGCACGAAACGAACGAACCGGTACACACAAGACGAGCGCGAACTAATTGTCACTTTTGTTACTTATTTCTGTTTGAACAGCGCGCTCCTTTCGCAAACGCGGCCGCTGCAGCGAGCGAAGCGAAGCACCCCACCGTCCGCCCCCTTCTTTCCTCGAGATAAGCGCACGAAAGCGACCACGCCCTGTAGAGCGAAGAGCAACGGCGATCGCAGGAGCGGCGCGCGCACGTCGCGCCATCTATGTAGCCACTAAGAAAGCATGCTGAATTATATAGTGTATATAAATAGCGCGCCGTTAGCAGGCTGAAAGACGGTGCTGTCGTGGCCTAACGTCTAACGCGGCGGGCTGCAAAGCGTCAGGTCGCCCGTTCGATTCCGCGCGTCGGAAAGAATTTCTGAATTATTTTTCTTCATGGCTTTTCTATATATATACATACTTATACATATACGGTGAATGACGGCGACGGGGACGGACATTTTCCAGACGAGACTGTCCATATAATTTCTATCGCAATAAAAATAAACATCCTTATTTTGAGAATGTAACGGCAACTTAATCGCTTTCCAACTTAGCAACTTAGTGCTCTATCCAAGTATGCATACTTCAATGGTATACCGTTGCAACAACAGAGATAACAACAAGTCACTCTTGCGCTAAACGTGGGGTTGGAAGTAACCGCAAACGTTTCAAATTGAGTGTCATATTGTACTGAACCGCTGGCACAGAGCCGGAGGCGGCTGTTCAGATATTGAAGGACTGAAGCCTCTTTTGTGAACCGCTTCGTTGAACAAAACCTAACGCGTCCCTACGACAAGACTTAGGGGTCTGAAGGTGGCACTCGCACCGCTTACATCCCTTTCATGTACGTGTTTCGCACGCGGCCGAAGCCACGTAGAAAAAAGTGTGTGGTTGAGTTTGATCCGTCAGGTGTCGCAATGAGCCCCATACGATGGATTTCTGTGATGGAGTTGCTGCTTATACCAATTTGTACTAATTATATGACTTCAATTTTAACCTATGATATACTTTAACACCCACTCTATCACATACATGTAACCCTTATCATAACTCATTGAATCCATTTTATATAAGTTTTTTACTTTTATCAGGGTTTTCGGACAACTTGCACCGGCACTAGCCAGGGTGGTCACTAGATAGGGTGGCACTAGACAGTGTGGCCACTAATAATTCCAGAAAAAAGTGTACTGAAGAAATGCGTATCCCAACTCTCCAAACGACACCCGTGTGTGAAAAACCGGGGACTTTAGACGCGCGCACACGCGCTGGTGATGTGTGTGTTCTTGCGGTGCAAAAATACGCACATCATGAGTGTATTTTTGTGATCACACGCACAATAAACATACGCACATGCACGCACGCACGAACAAAACCGCACAAGTGCACGCACATTCACCCGTACACATTCAGAAGAACAACGGGAAAAGTCGGTAGAATTGGTATGTTGCTTCAAGTGCACAGGCGAAGCAGAAAGCGGAGAACGAATCGAACGCTGTCTGACACGAAAAAAAAAAAAATGGTGAACAGAAGGCGCGGATTTGTCTACGACTGTCGACAACGACAACGGATAAGATCATGCAGGAACGTGACAGCATCCGGCACACGGGTGGACAGTTGAAAAAACAAGACAACGCAAACACACTTGAACGGGAGCATCCGTTCTCTATACGGAACCAAAAGCAGTCATCTTCTGTGTTTCCGCGTTCATTTTCTTGCGAGGAGCGGGAGCCGATAAACGAAAAATGACTTCGACTGCGCGTGTCAGAAACAGAGAGCGGCTCGGGCAAGCGGTATACGTTCACAGCGATGACATGTGAACGGAACGTCATCGCGACGATCCAGAAGCGTCAAGGCGCGCTACGTTGAAAGTGGTTGTACGGATACTTTCACAATACATCGCCAGCACCGCGGTGAACGGGGATGAGAAGTGAAAGACAGCATATTGAGCACCGCTCGATCGGAGAATCCAATCGACCAGGAACGGATGCCGCGCTTTCTTGCAACCGCATGCGACACGAGACGTCAAATGCAAAATCGGAGGAAGGAAAAGAGAAAACGCTTGCTTGAAAAGGGGACACTCGCAACGTTTACTAAATCGATGAAAATAGCAGTCGATGTTGTCAAGCGGCAGCCCCGCTGTCAGCGCTGGAATAAGTCCTTCAAGGAACAAGGATGGTTTCCGCCGCGACATGTACACATCAGCACTTTCAACGTACAGCTGTCACTCAACCGTTCTTTTTACTGTCTTTATTATTATTATTTTTGAACAAGTGAACATGACATCATTTCAACACCGCCTGTCTACATTATTAGCATCCGAAGCAGACGAAAAAAAATTTTAAAAAGGAAGAGGGGGAGGGGGGGGGATGAGCCTCGAGTACGTTATAAAGTTTCGAGAGCCATACGAACCAAACTCACGATACGATTTTTTAGGCGCGCCGTGTAGTGGCGAGTAGAGCACTGCACGGGCCCGGGCCGGCCCGAAAGCCCGGGCCCGGCCCGGCCCGCGGGCCGGGCCGGGCCGGGTAAGGGATTGTTGGATCGGGCCCGGGCCGGGCTCGGGCCCGTGATCTCGGGCTCGGGTCGGGCTCGGGCCTGAGCCAGGCCCGTATTAGGCCCGGGTCTCATCCGGACACCCGACACGTCACGTCGACGGGGATCGCTAAAGAGGCCGCCGGCTGGTTCACTTCGGCGCTCTAATAGACAGTTGTTTTGGAAGCCCTTAGTCCATTTCAAAGATCGAAGGCGGTCACACGAAGACGACGAGACAGCCATCTTCAGGGAACAGCGAGGACGGTGGCTCGCTCTCTAACGGGTGTGCCTCGCTTTGACAGATCTATGGCACTGCGGTGGCGGTGACTCGGGGAAGAAGGTTGGGACCAGGGCCGTAACTAAGGGGGGGTTGAGGGGGTTCTTGCACCCCCCGAAATTCTTTCATTCTTTAACATTTTTGGTATAGTCAAATATTTGCATGCCTTCACAGCGACCACGAGTTGCCACAGTTGGCCGTTCTACACACCAACACCCCCCGAAAAAATTCCCGGGTACGGCCCTGGTTGGGACAAAGAACGTTCTTGTTTGAACACGAAAACGTTGTGTACGTTGGGTGCAGTTGCCTGCCGAGGAGTCAACACGACAGCTTTAATTTATGTAACGCTGCCCAGCCTGGGTATTCCTACCAGAAGCAGCTAGAGCACGTTTTTTTAAATGCGAAGCATTCTTAGCGAACTTCTGCGACTTTGAGCGCATCTATCTATCTATCTATCTATCTATCTATCTATCTATCTATCTATCTATCTATCTATCTATCTATCTATCTATCTATCTATCTATCTATCTATCTATCTATCTATCTATCCATCCATCTATCCATCTATCTATCTATCTATCTATCTATCTATCTATCTATCTATCTATCTATCTATCTATCTATCTATCTATCTATCTATCTATCTATTCTAGCCGCCTACGACTTTGTGCTCTCCTGGTCGCTTGGTTAATCGAATGTACACCAAAATTGGTATGGCGTAACATGACTTTACGACGAACATAAATGACAAGTCATACATGAAAATCATGACACGCATGTCATGTACAGCATGATTTACATGCCACGCTCATGGTGCGCTGGCGGCCGTTTGGCTAGCTTGATATACACCAAAATTGGTATCTTGCGACATGACCGTGTGACGAACATAAATGGCACAAGTTAACATGAAAATCATGACAGGCATGTCATGTACAGCATGACTTACGTGCCACGCTCATGGTGCGCTGGCGGCCGTTTCGCTAGCTTGATATACACCAAAATAGGTATCTCGCGACGTGACTGTGTGGCGAACATAAATACCAGGTGGTAACACGAAAATCATGACATGCATGTCATGTAGGGTATGATTTAGATGCCACGCTGCACTCCCGGCCATTTTGTTTACTGGATATATACCTCAATTGGTATGGCATGACAAGAGTGTGTGACGAACATAAATAGCAGGTCACGCATCGTATATATGTAGCAGAATATATGTTTCATTACCATGGCATATACCAGATTATACACGCATGCATGTATGACAATCTCGCGATATATAGCGAACTAGATGTCACGACACGAATGACTTCATAAGCCTCATTGACAAACAAGACGATGTATGCAGCTCTTTGCTGGCTGCTTCGCATTACCTCAATTCCCACACTGCGTAGGATCTGCCGATTTTTTTTTCATTGCATTGTGCAATAGATGAAGTTTGCAGACTTGCTACTTTACTCAACAGCCCTAGCTCCTATGCAATTGATGTAAAACTTAAACTAAAAATATCTGCCATGTTTTTTTTTTCAGTTTATGGAGGTATATTTTGTAGTCGTTATTCGAAATGCAAAAATAAGATTGCGTGGTTACTGCGTGCGTACATGAAACAGCCAGCTATGACTCCAATTATAGTTTATATTGCCCTGCAATTATTTCGCAAGAGTGTTACGGGCGTAATTAACCGAAAGTATACACAGTACCAGTGAAAGTCGTGACACTGAAAGAAGTTCCCAAAACAATCTCTAGAAAATATCTTGTGTGTGGCAGGCATCTTCACAATAACCGAAGGTTAGACAGTGCCTCCTTTATGCTCAAGGCATAACTAGCTGAAACGGGTCGGGTCGGGTCGGGCCGGGCCGGGCCGGGCCCAAACCTTTCGGGCCCGGGCCGGGTACGGGCCACATTTAAGAACACCGGGCCGGGCTCGGGCGGGCCGGAGCATGGCGTTTTCGGGCCGGGCCGGGCCCGGGCCGGAAAAATCGGCCCGTGCAGTGCTCTAGTGGCGAGTTCCAGAATAATTTGCCAGTAACAGCTAATAATAATAATATCTGGGGTTTAACGTCCCAAAACCACGATATGATTATGAGAGACGCCGTAGTGGAGGGCTCCGGAAATTTCGACCACCTGGGGTTCTTTAACGTGCACCTAAATCTAAGTACACGGGCCTCAAACATTTTCGCCTCCATCGAAAATGCAGCCGCCGCGGCCGGGATTCGATCAGTAACAGCTAGCCAATATGCTGCTTCACAGAGGGCACTTGTAGGGCCGATATTGTGAGGGAAAAAGCGAAGGGATGGCTTCAACTTGCCAAGGCTTGCGGCGTGATACAATGCTCTGTAATAGTTCATTCTCTCGCTTCATGATCATCATCATCACAGATAGATAGATAGATAGATAGATAGATAGATAGATAGATAGATAGATAGATAGATAGATAGATAGATAGATAGATAGATAGATAGATAGATAGATAGATAGATAGATAGATAGATAGATAGATAGATAGATAGATAGATAGATAGATAGATAGATAGATAGATAGATAGATAGATAGATAGATAGATAGATAGATAGATAGATAGATAGATAGATAGATAGATAGATAGATAGATAGATAGATAGATAGATAGATAGATAGATAGATAGATAGATAGATAGCCTCCCTGTTCCTCTCACCAGTCTTCCTACGGACCTCTACGTGTTTTCTTTGGGCTGCCTTGCACTGCTCTTACTGTTCGCGTGATCGCGGCTGCCTCACGAAACGCTCTCATTGGCTTGACTGTTCTCAATTAAGCGCTGTAAACTAATGCGCGAACATAGTAACGAAACTCCGATTCGATGTGAAATTTCGTAACCACATTTACACGTGCCAGCACCGGCAGTGCACACACTCGCGATTTTCGTCATCTATACACCAAACACTCTCAGAGGTTACTCGCGCAGACCAGTACACGAGGGCACGCATTAAGCGAAGACAGCGTGTGTGTTTGCCCAGCTTTCGACAGCGTAATTGAGTCCAAATATTGGCTCGAATGTAGGCACCAGTCGAGCTCGTCTTAAGTATATATGGCACGAACCTTGTGCCTAAAAGTCAACGTGCCGTGCGCTGTTCTCAAACAATGATGGTGAAGCGAGCATAAGGTATATGCGGCTAATGAATCAAGAAAATGTCAAAGCGAGTGGCCGAGAAATCGCATACTCTCCAAGACTTCCGAATCACGTATGTAACATTATATATTTTTTTCTTCAAGGACAGCCTCAGCAGTAAAGTTGCTTATATAAATGAAGGCGTAGAAGGCCCTCCTCATGTGCAAATTACAGAAGATGGCTCACTTTCGCTTAATTGTAGTTTTCGTTTTCAATGGCTCATGCGCACTACTTTGAACTTTAGGACGCGCTTTATATATGGTGAATGGTGGGAATATTTATTTAATTGATTAGAATTTGTTAGACAAATGCTAATGACCTGCAGATGAAAAAAGCTTAGGAGCCTTTCCCCTATCAGGAAAACGGGGGCAGGAGACGCTTGTCCCGTGCGTGCATACCAACTACTTTTCCTCGTTTCTTTCTTTCATGAGCTCTTTCCCTCCCCGGCGGGAGTGAAACGGCTCTGATTGGTTGTGAGCGTGGCGTGAGGGCGCGCCTACGCAGTTGGTATCGTATGACTCACGTTCCGGCGCCGGCGCCGGAACGTGAGTTCATGCTCTCATATTCAGGCAACGCCGAAATGTGGCAAGGGAAAATGACAAGCGACCTTGATAAAATATCAGATTAATGTATGTATCAGAAACGGCTTATGGCTGACAAGCCCACGATCGAGAGAGCATCAATTATTGGAAAACTGCGTATACGGATACGTATTTGTCCGGCGCACCTTCGAGGGACGCTTTTCTGTACAGGCGCGGCGCCAAGTTTTTCGCGTACGACAACGCTGCTACCGAAATCTGTGAGTTATAAAAGCTTCGCTTGAAAAGTATTACCCTCCAATGTCGAGATCAAGGTTTCACAGCGCCAAATAATAGATAGAGCGCGGGACGGATGGGAATGAAGTATAGTGTGTTGCCTTTCTACGAGTTTTATCTTTCCTGCATAGTTCTTATTTCAAACCTGCTTTCGTGACTCTGGTCGAGACGCTGCCACAGTTTCGCATGCATTGTTACTCGTTTTCATGACGTTGGTGTATTGAGTTGAGTTGAATAAACTTTATTTGTCCAACGGTTGTTATTGTGCCCGGGCTAGGCTGCCAGGGATCCACCATTCGAGGAACATCTTCCGAGGTCCTCGGCGATGTAAGGGATCATCATTGTCAATTTAGCCACCTTGCGCGTGGCGCGTAATTTAACCACACTCTTTCTTCACAATTATCCGTACCCGCTGCAACAAGGATAAAAAAAAAAATAAAGCCTGTTCTACGCAGTGAAAGCTGTCGAAACAGCCAATCGCTCTCGTGCGAACTCCCGCTGCCACTGGCGACGAGCAGCTTTTTCTTCGGGCGTACGAGAAGTCTTGCCCATCTTTGGAAAGGCCGCGGCGCGCGTAAACACCCGCTCTTACGCCCGCAGCCGGTCGCCTCGTCTCTACAGCGCCTCTCCTCCTCACGCCCAGCGCGGCCTCGCATTGGTTGCCGCCTCTCTGGTGCACCTTCTCCTCGCACCTGGCGCGGCCTCTCATTGGTCGCCTCCACCCCGCGTCTTATCCACATCAGCACATTACTTTCGTCGAGCAGTGTAACGACAACGGCGAAGAGGCGACTAAGAACAGCTTTCCTCTTAAAAAGCGCATGCGCGGTTGAACTTGAACAGAAGCGAATAGAACAGATGGACAGTCGAGCGTCGTTGCCTATATTCCTTCCTTGCATCCTCTTCTTTCGAGTGAGCTATTATCTGAGCTAGAAAATGAATATCCAGACAGCGAGGAATGCGCATAGCTCTACCACGTGGTATATGGTACGTGCAAGCGCAGCACAACACACCCATTAAAGGTATGTCCGCACGTTAATGGTAGGCGGCGCTGTCTCCAGCTCCGACTGTACGGACCTGCTCAAACTGATCTACCTAGCGATGAGGGCAACTATTCGTCATCCTTTAGTATGATGTACCAACATGCCTAATTCACTGCGGACGTAAAAACGACCATGTGAATACAAGCAACTCCTCAAGCAAAGGCATAAAGGTGTATATATATATACACCGTATCATTTCTGTTGTTTTGTTCTTCACAGACGTGCGAAAAAGGGGCGAGGCTTGTAAAACTAAGGAATAACACAGAGAACCTTCCTATGGCGTATATACTGTCCATCTCACGCGCACGGCAGAGTGTATTACTGCATACGTGCCGAGAGTAGCAATTTCTTGAAAAGGCTACACGCGGGGAAAAGGAAAATCTCAGTTTTCTTGAGCTTCCAGCCTTGCATACAATATTCACGTCACGACACTTCGCATGGACACAGGTAGTCTAACACAAGGAGAGCCCGAGCAACGCCACGACACTTACCGTGATTGAACTCTTTCACGTCACGAGAGAAGGGAGCCAATCCCGTTAATGCTTCAGTGGAGCCACCAATCTCTCTTTCTATCTTTCTATACACCGAGCTCCGTAAGCTGTTGCTGAATTCTCTCGGTGGCGGACAACCTTATCAGCGCAAAGAAGCTGCACACTACGAATAACCTACAAAGTATATAGAGAGATGAAAAGTGCACGACACGGCGCCGTGTTTCAGTGTTCTACAGCGTGAGACACTGAAGCAACGAGTGAGTGAAAGCCACTCCAACAAGACGGCCGACACGATTTCGTATGCAACGGCGCATGCCGAGTGCTACCGGCACAACCTCATAAACGTGGATTACGAACGTGAGCTACCTGGTGAGGCAAAACGGCAACGTCGACAGACGTTGTTCAGCGCTGTTCGCCAATACAGCAAAGCAGCTCTCGCAATACTCGGTATTGTGTTATCCGACATTCCACAGGACCTATGCACTGGGAAGGCACTGTAAGACGTGTACGACTACCATGCATAGTTGTGCGCGCACAGGGGGTCAGGAGGAGGGGGGGTCCACCCCCTTAAACATCCAAGGGGGGCGCGAAGTCGACCCCATGCGTCCAGTCTGTCGGACCCGTCCCATGCAGAGTTACGGCGATGCAGGTTTTTAACAATAATGTTGGCCGAGGACCACTGATATTGCATTCCAAGAACTGTTTACTTCTCATCTCCGTTGGTGACACACAAGCGGCCAGCCCCGCCACGGTGGTCTAGTGGTTATGGCGCTCGACTGCTGACCCGAAGGTCGCGGGATCGAATCCCGGCCGCGGCGGCTGCGTTTTTGATGGAGGCGAAAATGTTTGAGGCCCGTGTACTTAGATTTAGTTGCACATTAAAGAACCCCTGGTGGGCGAAATTTCCGGAGCCCTCCACTACGGCGTCTATCATAATCATATCGTGGTTTTGGGACGTTAAACCCCAGATATCATCATCAACAAGTGGCCATTTTGTATGTTTTAGGGGTGAAGCTCCTTATGGCATAACCTGGTAGGTCGTCGCTCCGTCCGGCGTTCCCCCGCCGTCGCGTCTCCCGTGTCATTCAATAGATGGCGCTGTCCCATAGAGATGCATGCAAACTGCAGTTGGGTGACGATATACTAGATGGCGCTGTCCCATAGAGATGTGTGCAATACGGCGGTTGGGTGAATGCATGCTACATGGCGTTATAGGTGCCGCGGCTCTCAGATTGGCTGCTGCGCCCGTTATCTCTCATTCCCCTTGATCGTCGCGCCGTACGTGGAGGAGTGCGCTTGCCGGATCGTGCTGCTTGGCGGACCATGAACGACGAGGAGCGCCGGGTGCGGAAGGCCGCTGCGTCTCGTGCTCGTCGGCAGGATCCCGAGGTGCGAGCTCGAGAGGCTGGCGCCGCGCGCGCTTGGCGGCGGCTTCTTGGCGGGCGCGCACCGCCTCCAGATCCGCCTGGCGCCGCGCTCGCTTGGCGGCAGCCAGGCGGATCCCGAGACGGTGCGCGCCAAGGACGCCGCTGCGAAACGAGCTCAACGAGAAGCGGATCCCGAGACCATGATTGCTTCAGGAGCTTCGCCCAAGCTCTTCATCATTCACCCGTGGATATGCTGTAATTTTTTTAACACGAATGTGTTTTATGCCGAGGTCCACCAAGTACATCTGTCACGGATATGACGTTGATAAAATGGACGCCAACGGATGAGAAAGGAAAAAAAACCAAGAAAAAGATCCCCCTCTGGGAATCGAACCCACGACCTTACGGCCGCGACGGCAAGTGCCTGACGCCCTACCGACTAAGCTAACTCGGCAGATACAGGACAGGGCGCGAACGCGCCTTATGTCTTTCACACATTCTCTTTCGCACGGTGCTCTCTGTTGGCGGTGTAGGTAGATGGGGCGGAGCGGGACGGGGCGGTGCCGCCGTCTGTGAAAGGTGAAAAGAAGTAATGGTTCACGATCGACATTTACTAGCGCTTACTCCGAGATTGCGCGCGATATCGGAGGTCACGGTTAAAACGTGTAAGTACCCTTTTAAAACAGCCGCTGAAATGAAAAATAAAATCGCGAATAGCTTGCACAAAGTCGAAGTAAACGGACTGCATAACATATGCAACATAAACGCATTACTTACTGTTCGAGTCATCTGTGTCATACGAATAAGGCATTCACCCCCCCCCCCCTTTTTTTTTTTTTACTATGCTGTATGGCATCATTAATAGATTAATGAATATTTGAGTATATAGGCTCAGGTGCTGGATAAAAGGCAAAACCTAAAACATCAAACCTGCGTATGCCATTCCAGGTTAATTAAAAGTGACTAATGACATTTCTCTAGTGACAGGGAAGTTGCATCATTATCGCGCACGGGTGTACACCTTAAGGTAGCGTAACGTTTTGATAAAAGCCCTGCCGCGTTTCGCATCCCCACTCAAACTTCAGCGAGTTCGGCGCGTGCAGGTGCCACGAATAACTGATGCGCCGGGAAGCCGTAACGAGGCAATCACAAAGGGAGACTATAAGAAAAGCTGGCCAGCGAACAAAAAGAAATTGTGTGGAGACCATTCACAACGATTGTCAGTGTATGGGAATAACTAAATACATCTTTGCTGCTCCCTTCGTTAAAAGCACGCGCTTGAAAATGCGCATTTGTCGCAGTAAAAACATTTAGGCAGCACATTTTTGTTTTATTAAGGCGAAAGCCTTAGATGCTTCATCAAACGCGAAATTTGACCGTCGGTGTCCCGCGGCGTCGGAGACGAGTGATACAAAAAATCATCCCGTGATGACGTCACCATATGACGTCACACATCGTTAAAATTTGTGACGTCATTATGGAGTCATCATGATGTCACATGATGACGTCATCTCATGACATCGTAACTTGGTCAAAGGTGGTCCGATCACGGAGGCAATGCAGAACCAGGTGAGGTGCCTCCGTTCTTGGAGGCAGTGCAAAGCCACGTTAGGTGCATAAAGCTTCCGAAGGGTGGCTGGGCAGGATCGATACATCGACTGAGCAGAAAAAGATGGCTTTCGCCTTCGAGTCGTCTTAAGTGAATGCATAAGGGACCCTGTGAGCTTTCTGCGTATTTCGACATCAAGAGTAGCGCGGTTCCATATGCATTCGCCTAAGACGACTCGAAGGCGAAAGCCATGTTCTTCTTTCTCAGTCGATTTTGTATTGGTCCATCCTCCCTTCCCCGAAAGCTTTGCGCACCTAACGTGGTTTTGCCTCCAGGATCGGAGGCATCGCAGCTTTCTGCACCTCACGCGGTTTTGCAGCACTGCCTGTGGCACTCTGATCAAACGGGCGCGGTCGCGCGCGCTCTACCTCGACGAAGATCAGCAGACCGCTCATACCTGACGTACTGTGCTCCCACCGCTTACTTTGCGTGGAAGCGATATCCAGCACGAAGGTTTCGTGCTGGATATCGCCTGGCTCGCTGGCTCGCCTGGCTCGCTGGAGCGGCCATGTTTCCTTACGCCAACGTATTGCAGAGTAACGCCAGATCGCGTACTAAAGGAGTTAGCTGCTTGACTTATACTTCGAGTAACATTCCGATTTGTTGCTATTGCCTTCACTGCTTCTCCCTTGGGGCGATACAGCGACTTTTCTTTTTTTTTACTTTAATCCTCCCGCTACTTTGCCAGCCGTGCTCCTTTTCCTGGGCCGTGGTCTATTACGGGCAACAGACAACACCACCGCTTTTCATGCCCTAACAATAAATACATCGACGCACAAGTTGGCGTGTTCGGCGACGAACGCAGACGCAACGCAGTGCCTCTCAGTCAGCGGTCAAAACTAGCGACTACGGCAAAAGAGAGACAGAGAAATCACTTGTGCACACAAATCACTGTACGTATGCACACTGCAGCGTATCTATACCAGACCTGTAGAATGGCTCGTGTGGCTTTCTGGGCTGATACGCTGTGAGGCCAGGTTCCCGAGGTTATTTCCTCAGTGATATGCCGATCATTGCAAACATGAGCGATCATGAGCGAAAGAGCCAAAAGAAAGTTGTTCGCTTTAACAGCATTTTTGGCTGGATATCATTACTCGACCTGTCAAGCCGCACTTTGGCAGCAATGCATAACCCCCGTCCTCCCCCGCGCAGGCGAGCTCGCCGTGATGATGATGAATTGTGGATGCGCCTTAAAGAAAAGTACAGAGAAGAAGGATGGACACAAAACAATAAACTAAGGAGGAGAGAAGGGGAAAAAAAAGAGATACACACGCACAAACCATCATGTTCGCAGCTGCCGATGTCCGTAGGTGGTGGCGCCACACAGCGGTAGGGATGGTAAAACCGATGAACGATTAATCGATTGATCGATTAAAGGACCACAATTAATTGATTAATCGTCATCGATTTCCGGCTTTCGATTAATCGAATTAATCGATTAAAACTATTCGATTAATCGATTACGGCTCCCCCCATTCCCGCCCCCAACCTCGCCCCTTGGCCGGAGCGCATGACTGCGAGGTGCGTTATCCTGAGGCGCAGATGCCGTGTAGTACATCGCCTCTCATTGACTGCTTTCACTACAGCGCATATTTCTGCGCTAGCAGAACGAGACCGGAGCTCGCGGCGGCCATACCCGATAGAGAAAGATATGAACTCGCCCTGAACTCCAAGCACTCCCCAATGCTTCAAGCCCGGGCAGGATGCGGCTCCACCCCATCGAGGCAGAAATGAACTTGCCCGCTTCTGTCCGGCTCACAGTCTATCAGTGATGTCCCGTGCAGGGAATTTTCCCTTTTTCGGGGAATTTTCGACCCTCATTTTAGACGAAAGGGAAAAGGGGAATCTTCGCGATATTGCAGGGAATTTCAGAGACGAAACATTTTCTTTGTAATGTTCAAGACACTTCGGTTACGAGGCGCCTTCGGATTCTCCAATCGTTTCCGGCGCATGTAGCACGCAAAATCATGGCCTTTGAGATTCGTTCTATTTATTTGTACGGAGCGTCTTTTTGTTCATTCCGGGCGTTAGACTCGACATCCACATATGCACAATGCATTTACAGTACATGAGCTCCGAGATCTACAATCTCGGAGTTCATGTGCTGTTATAACATTATATATATAATGCTATATTACCGTCTTATATAATGCTATATATAATGCTATATTACCGTGCAGAGAATTATGCGGGGATTTTCGGCGATGCATGCCAAAAAAAAATGCCTGAAATAGGGAATTTTCGTGCTGCGGAAAGGGAATTCTTCTGTGCGGGTCGGAACATCACTGCAGTATACTGCTGCTACTGCCTCATACGTGCCAGTGCATCGTCTTGTTGCTTATTTTGTTCATGTTTGTTTTTTGCCGCGCTGTTTGATCGTGTTGCCGCATAAACGCATCTCTCCTTACATTTGATGAGTAGTTTTCGTCACCTGTAGTGTCAATCGCAACTTTCTTTGTATTTTATTAAACCCTCAGATTTTACTCGTTTCTTTTGTAAGTGCGGCATTGTACTATGCGCTGCTTATTTCCTGACTGGTTCTTAGTACCGTTCTGTTTTACTCTTTAGCAAAAAAAATAGTCTTTACCAATGAAAGAGACAGAGAAAATATATTATAAGGCAGAGAGCGTGGCCTGAGCAAGTATGCCCCTGTCTGCTGCTTTGCACCGGGGAAAACGCAACGGGGGAAAAAGAATGATGAAGTACGATGATGGGGAGAGGATTAGGTAATCCACATATACATAATAAGACACGTTTGCTAGCGTAAAGAGGACAAGGACGCTAGCAACCATATTTTATTATGCCGTATACCAACTAGCCCAACTGTCCGTCTTATTGGGTAAATTACCATTTTCATAATTGTTCAGCTAGCTTTTTTACGATGCGGTTAGCCCAATTAATGACAGCTAGTCACTTTCTTCAACAGAGTGTTCAAGCGCGGTTTGCCTGCGCTGAAGCTCTCTTGACACGAACACGCATAACAGACAGCACGTGCAACTACGACCTCGTCTTCACTTGAAGCACAAAAGTTGCTGCCATTAGTTGAGAGAAAATATAGCGCGTTGAGAGGAATATAGCGCAAATTGTGAAAATGGTCTTATAGACACTTTATCTAATCCGCAACTTTACGCGTCGGTTTACCGAACGTCTAGCATCCAGTGCATTACTATTTAAGAAATTACCTTGTGGCACTTAGTAATACTGTATGGTCGCATATTTAGGGAGAAATACAGCTCTCAGCTAGAGGCCCCCGTCTTCTGCTGTGACAAGAAAGAAGGACAGTCGCGAAATTTATGTTGTAATGTCTGATACACTAGATAGCACTCACAGTTCAGGCTGTACGCACGAGTGAAAAGGTGCGAGTGGCGCCATGTTAAGGCAACGATCAGGTGAAACCTGCGTACTGGCGCTGCTGCTGTTTGTTCCAGCCGGGAGGCAGAAACTCTTGTCACTATATTTCCCGCAGTTGCCTGTACCGATGGTCTGTTTGAGGCCAATATGTTTCTGTGTAATCTCTGCATGGGTGAGCTCAAGGAAAAGATCGCGTCAGTCCGCAATTATAATATTATGTAGGGCTTCCACAATATCTCACTAGCAAACCGAGAAAAGATGCCGTGCTTACGAGAGCGAGCGTCTTATTCAATTCCTCTTCCTCCACGTCTCTCTTTTACCTTTCTCGGGATTTCCTCAACTTCCGCCACACTGCATGTTTCAGCTGCGACTTTCCAACCAGTGTGGTTCCCGAACGCGCCTCCGGTTTCGAGAGCTCGAGTAGGCAGGCTTCGAGAAAATACGACCTGCTGCCGAAAAGTCCATGGATGATGGCCACAGATGCTTGAATCCATGACATCAACCAACGACGACGAGCCCCTTGTGTCCAGTGTGCGAAAGTGGGAATTTTCGCACACTGGACACAAGGGGCCCGTCGTCGACACTTTCGAAAGTGGGATTTTCGATGGTCAGCGCGTCTGATAAAAAGATTTGGGTCCATATCAAACACGAACGATGCCTCTGAAACAAAGAGATATAGGTTTTAAAGCACCCACAAAAAATGTCGATTAATCGATTAAAACATTCCACCGAAAGCAATTAATCAATTAAAGGCTAAATCGATTAACGATTAATCGATTAAAAATTTTAATCGACCATCCCTACACAGCGGTCAGAAAGAGAAGCGCCACAGGGAGGATCAGCAGATCACAGGGCGGTATGGCCGGTATGGCCACGCGTTCACTTGGGCATAGAACCCGACCACGCATGCGTGCGGGAAACTTCGCTTATAGCACTTATTCGTTCGGCAGCCCCGCTCCGAAGCGATCGCGAAAGCCATTTATATTTGCTACGCCCCACGCGTACTTGCGAAGTGCCACCCTCCCCCGAGTCATCGACAATTTAACCGCTCCGAGTGCGTGCCCGAGAAACGGTCGACTACGGAGCTCAAACTGGACTCGGCCAGTCTCCTTTTGTCTTATGTAGGATCTCGCCTCTATCACTCTGCCTCCGTCTCTTTTTTCTTTTTCTTTTGTTTTCTTTTTTTGTTTCTTTTTTCCTTCTTTTCTTTTTTTGGACGTCGCGGTCCGTCCTTTCTGGCGATACATTAATGACGTCGAGTGTCCGGCTTGGTCACTAAAGAGGATGAATTCTCTACGTCCCTTTCACTTACGCTTTCTTTTCTTTCAGAATTCAAAAAAGGTCGTTGCGATGCATTGAAGAAAGGTGATCAGTTTTCCTACGAGCCAATTCCTTGACATTTCCGTTTTCGAAAATCTTAAAAAATATATGTGCATTGGGCGCGAATGATGAAATCCGAAGCGCAGCGTTTGTCACGTATGCCCGGAGAGACAGCCTGTGGGAAAAGCTGAAGAAGATTACTGTGGTAAACGATGCAAAGAAAAGAAAACCGCGAGATTTATAGAATGGAGAAAGGGAGGAGAGAAATAAACCAAGGAAGATCTTTAGATGAAATTTTGCCCGTGAAGTGCTAAGCGTCACATGTATTGAGGAGTCCAGCAGCCACTGCGCCCATCACTCAAGCAAGAGGTGTGATGCATCAGACACTGGTCTGGCGTATAAACGTGATTGTATAGCGGGAAAAAAAAAAACGGCGCGCTACAAAATTTACAGTGACGCAATCTCGACTACCTATTCAACTTTTGCACTCTCTCCCCTTTGTGCTTGTTGCCAACTTTATTCAAGGAAATAACATTGATGCATGTAGGTGGCACCGTGGTTAATATTTTGACAAGGCCATTTGAATAAAACGATGATAACAATTGAAGCCATGATCAGAAAACAGATCAGTGACGTCATTTCTAAACTTCGTGTAGAGAACGTAAACAACGTTACGTAACAAAGTAACATGCGCTCGCCTATGGTGGTGCCTCCTTTCAAATGCCACATTCGAAGTTCCAGTTCGTGTCCAAGCTTGCGACATGTACTTTCGCGACAGCAGTGGTAAATGCAAGCACGGCATCTACAGAAATGAATCAACAACCAGCGCGAAAACGCAACAACAAACCTGGCTGTAGTAGTGTTATTCCAGTATACCATAAGCCTGGCCATTGAACTACTCTGCCCTTGCTAACCACCATATTGAAGATCTACCGAAAACCGGATGATGAGAGCACACGCAACAAAAAATATATGTGCGATTCAAACGGGCACAAAGTGCTCGTCGAACTGACGGAAACGAATGACTCGTCCAGACTTGCAAATGCAACGCTTTCGTTTCCTTTACTGACTGCAAATTGGCCTCTGGAACGATGTGAAGCACGTAACAACTGATGTCCCAGAACGCGTCGTTCGATTCCCACGCCGACACAGGACTTACAGCACGCGTGCACGGTGTCTGCCCCGAAAGATCACGCTGTGAGGCAGCAAAAGTAATCGAAAACGGTGAAGCGCACCGTTGTCGACTCGAACGGAACTGAAGAGCTTATCTGATGAATGACAAGGCAGAATTCATGCGTGCACTGCGAATACCGTGCAGGAACAACTTGCCGTTCAAAAGCATCTGGTAATGCGGGTGTTCCTCGACATGATAACGTGTCTAAGTAGCAACCACATTCGTAACGGGCCAATATGTCCGTAATACACGCATAAAGGTTCGAAACCTCTGGCATAGCCCTGCCGTAGCGTTCGCTAAACCACGCAGCAAGCCCTCGTCGTTTTCGTTCACGGGGGGGGGGGGGGGGGGGGGGGGGCTATTCACCTAAGAGGGGGGGCGCAAAGTCAGCCCCACACATTGACATAATAAGGAGGGGGGGGCTGCGACTCGGGGGGGCGGGGTCGCAATGTCAGCGCCATACCAGCCATACATTGACGTAATTGGGAGGGGGGCGCTGCGACGAACCTTCGCCCCCCCCCCCCCCCCACTGAAGGGGAACCCTGCGCACCCCTATGTGTGCGGGTATGCAAAATTGAAAATTTCCTGGCGGGTTCGAACCCCCACCATCCCAACCCCCGCTTCCCCTGGCTACGCCAGTGGACCTGACCGTTCCGATAAAGCGACGGCCCAGAGCTTACATTCAGCATGAGGGAAAAGTGGGCGGGGGGGGGGGGGGGGTTGTGCCTACGTTGCCTAATGTTCATTAACAGACACATATACCTCTCGACGTCTCCCCCCTTCTCTCACAAATGCAAGCTGCCACTGGTTGAAATAAATAAAAGCTGAAAAAGCCTTATGCATGGCTTTTAGCTTTTGCGCGCAATGATAAACTGTTAAAAGTACATACGTATATGCGCTAGTATATAACTAACTTCGCTCACGTTTCGTGGTTCACCTCACCTGCGTTTTTCGCTGCGTTGAAGCCCGTAGCTTTGGAGGGTCGTGAACCGGGCGAGATTGAAAAGCACTGTGTCCTCGTCGCCCATCTTTTGATCTTGTCCCTTGCTCGTTTACGGCTCGCATCGCTTTCGCGACTTGTAGCTTGGGGCCACGTCTTTCCGTACGTCCTTGTTCACGAGTCCAAGTCTACCCACCAAGTCAACAACAGGCCAGTGTACAGTAGTACCAGTACTTACAAACGTCGCGTAGTCTCAATATTTCCGACTCTGTCCCTCCAGTCTCGGGCTTTTCCCGCCAAACGGACATGGCTAGTCTTGTTCGCGATTCCGGGCATCTCAACGTACTCCGGACAACAGCTCTTTCTCACCGTCTCGGTGTCTGCTGTTGCTGGGAGGCGGTTATTTTCGTCGGTCATCGGTGAATTCCGTGTCGCAGATAGCGACCAGCTGTGTCACGGCCAATCGGGCGAGCCGACCCGCGTATTTGCAACCGACAAGCACAGCTTCAGTCGCGTCGAAGCTCGTAGCTCCTCCGCCTGCACCAGCAAGCATGTCACATACACACGTCGTCGCATGCAGTGCAGGCTTCGTCGCCTAGGCGTCTCCCGGCGAAACGGCAAAATAATTTCCAGTGACGTACGTATACTGTACCGCAAATAAACTCGTTGTGCTCCTTTCACAGGCAACAGCCAAACTGAAAATGGCGGTCTGCAGATTCCGATCATCGTGGTGGGAAGAACGGGTATCCCCATAGGCGTGCGTACAGCTTACACTGATGTTAAGGACATGTTAAGGACAGTTTTTTTTTTCCAATGCCGTGCGTAACCATGACATCACGATTCCTCGTTTAACAATATTCGCACTTGTGCCTAGTTTGTGTCTGCATACTAAGCAACCTAATATATAATACATTGTGTTTGTCATACTGTGGATTCTGTTTTAGCATGAGAATTCTTGGGAGTGGACCAGTAGTCTTTGAAAGAAAGCACTTATATGCACTTTAGTGTCCTCTAATGAGTCAGCAGGCATGTTCATTGTAAGTTCAATGAGTGCAGATAACTAGTTCGAGGCCTTTGTTTCATAGTGGAGATGCAGCAAAGGTCATCATCACTTGTGTGAGAAGGTGGCTTTTCTTTCATGCTGGTGTGGCCTCCTGGCACGATGGACTTGTCACATGTGCAAAATGTAATAACCAGGATAACAGCAAGTCTCTATGAAGTAAGTTGGTCTTTGCAAGACCAGATTACTTTGTAGAAGCTGTATTACGTGCACCTAATATTTAATTAGAGAGAAGCACATTTCTCTCTCCATCTATCGCGCAGCTGTTGAGCACATGCGCCGCATCTGCGCTTCTCGCTTATGCGTAGCAACTGTTACGGTTGCAGTGTGGTGCGTCGTGTTATCTGCGGCTTGACAACAAGCGTCGTCCTTTTTCTTTTTGTCGTTTTGAGCACTTCCTGCATCGTTTTGGTTTTGAAGTGATTCAGCAGAGGAGTTGCAGAGATTTATTTTTCCTTCATTTCTTTGAGGGGTTGGGAGCGCAGAGGTAGGTCCTAGATGACATTTGAATGGCACCCACCCATCTTACAAATAAAACGAATCGCGCTTGAGTGCTAGTGCAGTGCGATTTTTTTTTAACGTAACGTCCAATTAGTATTTTGTAATCACTTGCAGCTGAATGCGACGAATGGGCATGCACATGCATTTTTAATGTGTAGATATCAGCCCAACGTGACCTCGAAGCCATGCTTTTTTCTTTTTCTATAATGTAGTTTTTCAGCTGTATTGGCCCCTGTTACATGTTAGGTGTTGCCTGGCTTCAGGAGTGAAATTTACCGCGCAGCGTTACTGCGGATGCTTGCTTTGTTTGACTTGAACACGGAGCATTTTTGATGAAACAGCATGAACCAAATAAAGAATGAGAAAAAGGAGTGCACAGGACTTGCGCTGAACCTGTGTATGTCCTTACGTGCAGTTTCATCAAAAATGAACTTCGACCAACCCGCCCAACTTACCGTCTCGCTCAAACAGAGAAGCTCTTTTCGTGAATTGGACATGGAGTGCATTTGCATGGCTTTCACCCAGCAGCATAAGCAGAGCCTCGACATGAAGTGTTCTTGCGTGCACTTTTCACTTGCAAGAGGCCTGATGGCGTAACATATTGCGACTACACGAACACTGTGAAGATTGGATTTGGGTGTTGTCTGCAAGAACGTTTAACTACGTTATTATATTTGCACCGAGGGCAGTTACCATTTCTTTGTTACTTATATCTACGAGCAAACTTCAAGTAGTTGGTTAAGCCTGCAAAAGCAGTTGAGTTGCACGTCTGGGAGTCTTGAGAAACTAAACTGGTCACAACGAATCGACCTCGGTGGGGAAGAGAGCAGCACAAGACGTCATTATCTGGTTCATGTGTACCTGATAGAGCAGGATTGGGAAACGTTATTATTGCTTCACTTTTGGTTACGCACGCATGCACCTACACAACGCCAACAGACTGAAGGCAAATGCAGGGAGCAGCCGTAATGGTTCACTCGAAAATCACAGAAAAAAAAAAGACAATTAACATGAAATGTGCAGCGATGGCGTAGTGGTAGAGCATCAGCTTCGCATGCAAGAGGTCCGAGGTTCGAATCCCGGTGCCGGACAATTCCCAACCGGATTTAAAAAAAAAAATTAAAAATCCGCGTGATGATGGAATTGTGTAAAAAGGCCTGGGGTGCAGCCTCACTGGCGACCACAGCCAGCAATGCACTCCCTCACCAGAGCAGGATTGGCCACCCTGGTGTAGTACTTGGCCACTACCTCCCACATGAATACACCAATTAACCCTCGGCCCTCAGTCCCCAGCGGCTGCGAAGCAACTGACCAAGGCTGCGGTCAGACCTGCGACGCAGCAGAGGGTGCTAAGAATCTCTGGGTACGGACAGGCCGCCATTGGAATCTGAATTTGGCTACGTATAACGCTAGAACTTTATCTAGTGAGGCGAGTCTAGCTGTACTATTCGAGGAATTGGAGGGTGTTAAATGGGATGTAATAGGGCTCAGTGAGGTTAGGAGGCCACAGGAGGCTTATACAGTGCTGAAGAACGGACACGTCCTATGCTATCGTGGCTTAGCTGACAGAAGAGAACTAGGAGTGGGGTTCCTTATTCATAAAGATATAGTTGGCAATATAGAGGAATACTATAGCATTAATGAGAGGGTGATATGTATCGTAATTAAGTTTAATAAGAGGTACAAGATGAAGGTGGTACAGGCCTACGCGCCTACATCCAGCCATGATGATCAAATGGTTGAACGCTTCTACGAAGACGTAGAATCAGCAATGAGTAAGGTAAAGACACAGTATACTGTACTGATGGGCGACTTTAATGCAAAGGTAGGCAAGAAGCAGGCTGGAGATCATGCAGTTGGGGAATATGGCATCGGCTCTAGAAACGCCAGAGGGGAGTTACTAGTAGAGTTTGCAGAACGCAATAATTTACGCATCTTGAATACCTTCTACAGAAAACGGGCTACTCGTAAGTGGACGTGGAGGAGTCCTAATGGCGAAACTAAAAATGAAATAGACTTCATAATGTGCGGCCACCCGGGCATTGTACAGGATGTGGAAGTAGTTAACAAGATCCGATGCAGTGACCATAGAATGGTAAGATCTAGAATTCAACTTGACGTGAGGAAGGAACGGCAGAAACTGATACGCAGGAAGCCGATTAATGAACTAGCTCTGAGAGGGAAAGTCGAGGAATTCAGAGTTTCACTTCAGAATAGGTACGCGGCTTTAACCGAGGAAACCGACCTTAGCGTTGACGCAATGAATGATAATCTGACTAGTATCATCAAGGAGTGTGCAGTGGAAGTCGGGGGTACATTTGTTAGACAGGACAATGGTAAGCTATCCCAAGAGACGAAAAACCTCATTAAGAAACGTCAAGCTATGAAAGCCTCAAATGCAACAGACAAAATAGAGCTGGCGGAGCTTTCGAAGTTAATCAATAGGCGTAAAGTAGCCGACATAAGAAAGTATAATATGGAGAGAATTGAGCATGCTCTAAAGAACGGAAGAAGCCTCAAAGCTATGAAGACAAAACTGTGCATAGGCAAAAATCAGATGTATGCATTAAGGGATAAGGAAGGCAAGGTCACAAACAATATGGATAGAATAGTTGAGGTAGCGGAAGAGTTCTACAGAGATCTGTACAGCAGCCGAGCCATTCAGGATGATGACGTAAGAAGGAGTAATAGCGCAGAGGAATCTGACATCCCACCAGTATTGACAGGAGAAGTAAAGAAAGCCCTAAAGGGAATGCAAAGAGGCAAAGCAGCTGGTGAGGATCAGGTAACATCAGACCTGTTGAAAGACGGTGGAGAGATTATGTTAGAGAAATTGGCCACCCTGTATACGAAGTGCCTCTCGACGGGGAGGATACCAGAATCTTGGAAGAATGCCAACATCATCTTGATCCATAAGAAAGGGGACGTTAAAGACCTGAAAAATTACAGGCCCATAAGCTTATTGTCGGTTGTCTACAAGCTATTTACAAAAGTAATTGCTAACAGAATTAATACGACATTGGAGTTCAATCAACCAAGGGACCAGGCAGGATTTCGTACAGGATTCTCAACAATAGACCATATTCATACTATCAATCAGGTGATAGAGAAATGCGCGGAATACAACCAACCCCTATACATAGCCTTCATAGATTACGAGAAGGCATTTGATTCGGTGGAGACATCAGCAGTCATGCAGGCACTGCGGAATCAAGGCATCGACGAAGCCTATATAAACATAATGGAAGAAATCTACAGCGGATCCACAGCCACTATAGTCCTCCATAAAGAAAGCGACAGAATCCCAATAAAGAAGGGCGTACGGCAGGGAGACACGATCTCTCCAATGTTATTCACCGCGTGTTTACAGGAGGTTTTCAGGGCCCTAGATTGGGAAGAGCTAGGGATAAGAGTCAATGGAGAGTATCTCAGTAACCTACGATTCGCTGATGACATTGCATTGATGAGTAACGCGGGAGACGAATTGCAGCTCATGATTACTGAACTGGATACGGAAAGTAGAAGAGTAGGTCTGAAAATTAATATGCATAAAACTAAAGTAATGTGGAACAATCTTGGTAGAGAACAGCGCTTTGCGATAGGTGGCGAGACACTGGAAGTCGTAAAGGAGTACTGTCTACTTAGGACAGGTAGTAACCGCGGAGCCGAACCATGAGAGTGAAATAACTAGAAGAATAAGGATGGGTTGGGGCTCATTCGGCAAGCATTATCAAATCATGAATGGTAATCTACCACTATCCCTCAAGAGGAAGGTATATAACAGCTGCATCTTACCGGTACTTACCTACGGAGCAGAAACCTGGAGACTTACAAAGAGGGTTCAACTTAAATTGAGGACGACGCAGCGAGCGATGGAAAGGAAAATGATAGGTGTAACCTTAAGAGACAGGAAGAGAGCAGAGTGGGTCAGGGAACAAACGGGGGTTAATGACATCATAGTTGAAATCAAGAAGAAGAAATGGATATGGGCCGGGCACGTAGCACGTCGGCAGGATAACCGGTGGTCATTAAGGGTAACTGACTGGATTCCAAGAGATGGCAAACGCGTGAGGGGGAGACAGAAAATTAGGTGGGTAGATGAGATTAAGAAGTTTGCAGGTATTACGTGGCAGCAGAAAGCACAGGACCGGGTTGATTGGCGGAACATGGGAGAGGCCTTTGCCCTGCAGTGGGCGTAGACAGGCTGATGATGATGATGATTTTGCTCTTATTGCCTTGGAGTCCCAACGGAGAGGTGAACTTAAACTAGATCACGGATGTGGTGTTCAACGATTGTTTAATAATAACGTGCCAAAACTGCGATTTGATTATTAGGCGCGCCGTAGCGGAGGGCTCCGGAAATTTCGACCATCTGGTGTTCTTTACAGTGCGCTGACATCGCACAGTACACGGGTCCCTGGCTTTTCGCCTCCGTCGAAACGTGACTACCGAGTACCACAACCACTGCCGCCGTGGCTGACTTCTGCGGTTGTTTAAGCTTATTCCGTGCATTCGCGCTGCTGAGCTCGAAGACGCTGCTTCGATTCCCGACCACGGCGACCGCATTTCAATGGAGCCGAAATGCAAGAACATCCATGTACTTTAATATAGGTGCACGCTGAAAAACCCAATATAGGTGCACGCTAAACGTGGTCAAAAGTAATCCGGAGCACCCCACTATACGGCGAGCCTCATAATGATATGATACGTATTCCGTGAATGCAGATGAATACGTGATGGTATGCTATGCCAATGGCGTGGGACATTCTGTGCTATGCACAGAATGTCCCACACCATCGCAGCCCGGGGGTGGGGGGGTGGGGGGGGGAGGAGGATGTGTTCAACCCCTTCCCCACTGGCTACGCGTTTGACCCCCCTCCCTACCCCCCTCTCAAACTCATCTGAGCTAGCGGGCCGCAGTCGCGAAATATAGTCACACAAGGACTGGTGCAGTGAAGATAGGAGCCGGAAAGGGGGGGAGGGTCTCTTAACGAAATCTCGCCTTCCCCACGTCATATATGGGTCATTTCTGAAGGGTATTTGACGTCAAGTTTCGAAAAACACATCGATACTGATCTCTAGAACGCCGATTCACAAATATGGAATTTTTGTTCCACGGTGATGTTTCAACTCATGTAACCGCATTGGACGCCTCATGAAAAAGTGCTTGAGGCTAGTCCCGTCTCTGTATAGCTTACCCGAACAAAGCGTTATTAATCGCAATTGGCGAAAAATAATACGAGTACCATTCAGCAAAATCACAAAACTTGATTCCTTGTGAAGCCGCGGGCCGCGAGTTAAGTACGCGTGTTTGAGACCCTCCATATATACACACATATACAAACGCACGCACGAACATCCATACATAAAGCATGGATGCATCCCCCTCCCCGAAAAAAATTTCTGGCTACGCCCGCATACTGTCCCATGTCATCTTTCTACAGCTACGCGAGGGAAAACAATCTCGGAATCGAATTCAAAGATGAGAGAAACGAACTCTGAATATCTAATAAAACGGAAAATATTCACTAATGTACACACATACGCACTCAAGTACAAGGCTTCGATCGAGGTAATACTCTCCGCTTTTACTTTCGAAGTTCTTGTAGTTGTCTAGATAAAAAAAAATCGATTCCTGTTAAAGGCATTCACACAAATCTATTTCGATTGTGATGACAGCTGCGCTCTTCCAGCTTGTTCTTAAACATTTCTTTTTAAAGACGATAGTCTTTCTTGGGGAACTTAAACGCAGAAATTTTGGTCTGTCTGTCTTTCTGTCTGTCTTTCTGTTTGTCGGCACGTCCCTCGATTCAGCCACTCGGCCAAAGTTGAACCACTTGCCCAAGGGCCAGCCGTCTTGAACTGGTACGGCTGTTCATACTTGTGAACGTTGTCGATCAAAAAGTAAATATCATGCATATCTGAGGTGCAACATCACTAGGTAAGTATTAGGTGGCGTGTTCCTTTAATAGAAAATGCATACATACGTAATTTTAAGGACCCTAGTTTCTTAAGCTGCGCTGAAAATGCTTAAGAATGGAAGCTTGAGCGAGTTGGTATGCGTTCATCTTTGTTGAAACAGCGCTCACTAGACGACGACGAAGTAAAAGAAGGCACAGGACAGGCGCTGCTTGTCCTGTGCCTTCTTTTACTTCCTCGTCGTCTAGTGAGCGCTGTTTCAACAAAGCTGTAAATGCGACTGCGCTGAAATTTGCCTTCCTCCGTGCCCTTCGCACGAGCTCATTGTTGTGTTTCGGTTTCGGTTCTGTATTGCACTGTACGAATGCCATGGGTTGGTGTTGAAAAACTTTAGTTTTGAGAAGGCCAAGAAGGTGAAAAAAATATTTAAAAAATGAAAAAGCAGCGTTGTGGGCGGCCTTCAGGCTGCCGGTTGTGGGCGCCGCTCTGGCGTTCCTGTTTTACCCAGGCGACGTGTAAATAAAAGAGTGTGTGGAGAGTACTCGTTGAGTGCGGACGTTTCTCTGCAAAGGTCTTCGCCTGCTGCTGCGCTGGGACTACCAGCACGCAACACAGCACTCATGTTTCCCGACGTATTGCCAGATGGCGTCCATATCTCACACAGCGCCTCTTCTATCGTCTTTACACGACATTTGCAGCGAAGCACGCAGATACGCGGCCAATTTTTTTACTTGAGCCCGCCTTTATAATTTTTTTTTTTTTTTGCCGCAACGATTCATCCCGACCTGACCAGGTCAGAGTTCGTCAGACTGTATATTGCAGACGAGTATGCAGCCGACAGTAACAGCTTTCAGAATTTTGACAGGGAAGGAAAATGCAAGTGCATTTTAAAAAATGCCGCCACTGTTCTCTTCTTCAGAAGAACCACCTCAGATTCATTGCTCTATGGAACGTGAATGAGTCTTTGATGCTTTAGGATGTCTTTAGAGGGCCTAGTTGGTGCATGATGAGAAGGGTTGTCACTTCCCTCACCCCCACCCCCCCCCCCCACAAAAAAAAAATTGAAAACCGGCCCTTCGAGAGGGGGGATGGGGGCGAGGGGTCAACAGGATATTAATGTTGAACAATAGACGCCATGTTAAGCCTTTGGCATGTAGTGCCATTTAATACAACATTGCTTTCCTTGAGTGAAATAAACCTAATGTACATGTACACAAAAACAGAACACTGAGTGAACCAACTAGTCTAATTGCTGGCCTAAAAATACACGTGATTGTAATGACGCTTTTACTAAGTGAGGTTTAGGTTATTGCTCTGAATGTGCTGCACTGAAAAGGAACCGCACATACATCGCCCATAAAAAACTCTCCTTTGCGTCTGAATCCACCAGGCCAGTGACATTATAGACACAAACGAAGGTTAAAGTGTATACAGTACATATGCCACAAAAATATCGAATATTCATACGTGCATACACGCGCAATAATATGCTCTGTTTCAATAATCGCTACAGCTGAAGGGATCTTAAAAAGTGGTTGAAAGTAGTGTAAGAGTTTCGGTGATTGACGATAAATATTTACCGTCGTAGTTGCTGAACTGACGCTCATAACGCCCCAGAAAATAAATAATAGGGATATTATGAAAAAAAAATGAAAAAAAACGGCCAATGACACTCGGTTTTAGGTGTGGACCGGCAACCAGCCCGCTATCTAAAAAAACCGGCCGGGCCGGTCTAAAACCGGACAGGTGACAACATTATTGAGGCACGACACGAGAGAAGCGTCCTTGCCGTGTGTAACCTTCTTTTGTGTTGTTGTCGCTGCTCTAGGCAAGCATACAGGCGTAGAGGCGTCATTTATGGGCGCGTAATGTTGCTTTCCGGAAACCAAATTATCTGCAACCCTTCGGGCGGACGTTTCGTGGTTAGGTCAAGGGCCTGTGCGTCACATACCCTGCCAATGATATAACTTCTGCGAGCTGCTTATGAATCTGTAATTACTCTTGCGCGAGGATGGGCAGAGATGGCCAGGGCAATGTGGCCATCTCCTCCGCTCCAGTCAAATCATTGGATTTAATAGTTTAACAGTAATAGTTCGCGGCTGGTCGAAGGCGGTGCTCCTCATCTGAGGCATCGCTGGCGACCATACAATTCAAACTTCGCGCGTAGAGCTGCACCGCAGGAATAGTTTTTAAATCTTCTTATACAAATATAAAAGTAAACAAAACTAATGCGAAAATACAGTTCAAAATAATACTTTCTTAGTAATTGATAAACTTGTTTTTAGTACCTGTTTTATAAACGTAAATATGTGAGTATGTGCGGACCAGTCATTGTTTACCGTCACCTCCAAAAATGGCGTCCGCGGGTTGCAAAAAACTCAAGTATAGTATTCACAAATGCTCAAGTTACACGGGATCTTATTTACCAGAGTGAGTGCGCCTTTCTCGGTACTCCGGTAACCTTCAGCGGCGTCGTAAAGGCAATGACGCTTGATTCGCAGTGTTGACATTCGTGTAGCCGTTCATTCAAACTTGGCTGGCGTCGCTCATTCACTGCAGGACCGAAGCCACCGTTTACAAGCAAGCACTACCATCTACATTTTATCTCACTTTTGCTTGTAACTAACGTGCGTTTGCCACTAACTTATCTCTAGAGCACGCCATACAGTGTTACCGTGGCAACCGGTGCATTAATCAGCTGTGCGTTTGCCGTTGTGTTCAACCGTCTCACCTTCACTTCGTGTTTCCTTTGACGCTTCTTTAGAAACATACTCGTGGACAAACCAGGTGACCAGTATTCAAGATGGTCTTCCGATTCCAATTACCCACCCCAGGTCAGTGAAATGATTATTCCAAATCGCGCGCTCTTTTCAGTTTCACTACGTCGAGCAGCGTGCGTCGAAGTTTCCAGCGCAAGATGTGACCCTGAGACGCTCACGTACTTTCGTTCTTAAGCGCGCACTTTCGCTATAGGCAGACCTGAACGTGCTTCTCTATTCATGTGCCCTACAGTTGTACTCGTTACCAAGCAGACAAAACTGTACGTTTCATTTAATTAATAATGAATTCCGCGTTCCTTACGATGTGTCAGAACAACACGTTTGTTGTTTCGAGGTCACCCGCGAAGTGCACGTTGTGCATTAGAGAACCGCCGTCGTATAACCAAACTTGTTTTGCTAAAGCTTTTAAGCGTGGTAAAACAAGACATTTATTTCGCTGCAACAAGTATCATTGCCATGCAGGGATGCGTACATTGCTCGAAAAACTAGAAAATATTAAGCTGTATCCAGAACGGTGTAGCCTTGTTAACGTAAAACTTTAGTCATGCATTGAAGACAACACTGAATCTTTGACCCCAATTTGAACAAACCCAAAAAAGGGGCTGTTACATATAGCCTTCATGCATTTTTTCTCATGGTTATGTGTTCATGCCAAACACTAATATAATGAATGAAGTTTCATGGTAGCTCGCCTAGTGTTTCATTCTTCTAGTGATTCCGTGCCAGTGATAATGGGCAGATCATCAGTACACTCATTTTTTTATAGAAAATGATGCATGGGGTGTCATTTCAACAATTCTTTTCAAAAGGGCCATGAAAACACTCACCAACAAACTGATGTGCTAGCTTTGTGAAGCTGCTAGACTTCATTTGTGTGGCTTTTCTAAAATTTGTAGTAGTCTTGGATCATACGGCTATTTCTGCCGGAGTTCTGGATGCCATCCTTGCAAAGTATCGCACTCTCGTTTATGTCTGCGCGATATTTTTTCACAGTTTCTGGTCCTGAAGCTGGAACGGCCTGCGATAGTTCAGACAATAACATTTGGCAAGTACGAGAAAACCCACGTGTGCAACATGAAGAAGTTCAAAATCTATGGCGGCCTGACTGACGAGCACATGCTGGAGCTTCTTGACAGGTTTGGACCCTCTGCATCATGTCGTGCATTGATGTGTGTCTTTTGCAGCATTTCTACATCTGTCTTGCACGCTCTCACTTTTTCTCACTTGCTAGTGGGCTCAAGAATGATCACCTGACGGAAACATTCACTCTGAAGCACTCCATCAATGGCAACCAGTTCCCTTCGCGTTACATCAAAATCGGTAATGAGAATATTTTTTTCTCCTAGTTCTTTTTTATTTTCAGAAGTCACGCAAGGTTAGGATAGGACATACCTGATGATTTTAGGCTGTTGTGTACTCGAAAAAAGTCAAATAATTCTGCACGGTGCTAGCGCATTGAAATTAGCTTATCAGAATTAGGTGTTACTACGTTGCATTAGCTAATTGCTAGCACTGTATAAGTGGAAAGGTTTCTTGCATTCTATTATCACCAGTAATGCGCACTTGCACCGTGCCTCTTGAGGCAAAAGTCCAACTCTCGTTAGCTTCCCCTGTTTGTAGGATTTTTGAAGCTTGACATAACAGAAAATGGATTGTTGCAAGATGTAATGAACTGCTGAAGCTGCCAAGAGGGTCTATTTAGATTTTAATTTTATGTTGTGGAAAGATGACTGCAAATGAAATGATCTCAGGGCTGTTGACTGTAAAATGGACAATTGGCCTTCCCATGTGTTGTGTTGTTAAAAGCTGCATTATGTGACTCATTTGATGGTAGGCTCATACCTTATCACAGAGTTGCAAAATTGCTCAATCTTTACAGGTTCATGCTCCATATTGGATGTGTTTTGGTTTCAGCTCTCACCACCTTCCTGTGACAACTTATACTTGCTGGCCATGCTTTAGCTTTTTTTTTTAATTCTCTACAAGATCAATTTTGACCTAGTCAGCGGATCACAGTAGGCCACAAAACAGAGCAAATCTAATTAATATTTCTTGGACACAAAATGTTATAATGTCGGAACAGCGTATAAATAGCCACAGGAGTGCTTGTTCGAATGCTGTATTTTAGCTTTTATTAAACGTTGCTTTGTGGTATGCAATGTAATAACAGAAGCTTGCTACCATTTGAATACTAGGATATGAACACCACTTTGTAGTAATGCTGAAGGTGGCTGTTCAACATACAAAAGGTATTCAATTCGCATCTAGCACTGTGAAGTTCATATGTAGCTCAGTCCCATAAATTACTGCTTATGTTATGTGTTATGCCGTTAGATCTTCATCTTTTGCTCCTATTTGGCTTGGATGGACTTGATGTAGCTGTAAGTTCAGCACTACTGTCTCCTTTTGGTCTGCTGTGTGGTGTTTGTCCTGCTGGTTCAAGTTTCTCAACAGATAAACTTAGTTCCTCTTGTAACAACTAGTGGTGAATTATCGTACATTGATGTCAGAAGCAAGCTTTATGTCCTAACAGCTGATAAGGAGCAAATCGCATAAAATGAAAATGTTTCAGTGCCCATCCAGTCTTGGGGTCCCAGTTTCAACTTCAGCATATGGCATGTTGAGCTGCAAGGAAACGAAGACAGGGACCTGGTGATGTCTTCCCTACGATGGTTCAGCACGGTAAGTTTCATACTTGCTATTTCAGTACATGCTAACACCACATTGGACAGGACTTGCTAGTGAAAGATGGAAGTGTAGTCCAGTTCAGTCCAATGCTCAGGCAAACACACCAAACAGTATGCAGAAGCATTTGGGAGAAGAAAGAAAGGAATGAATGAAATTGACAGCTGACTTTCAGAATGTTGTAAGTCGGCGTTTAATTTTTCGAGTGCAATGTCCCAAAACTGCATGGTTTGTTATGAGGAATGCCATATTGAAGGGTTTTAGATTAAGTTCACTCATTTTGAGTTGCTTAGCATATTCCTGAATCAAAGTACATGGCCTTCTTGCATTTCATCCTCATCATTACATGGTCGCCATTGAACTGGGAGCCGAGCCTATGACCTTGTGATCAGTAAAATGCAGGGACAAGCTTAGTTTGTATGTATTCGTTCGTGACTTTTCTAGTGCAGCTAGACGATGCAAGAAAGGAGACAGGAGAAGGTACCTTTGTCCTTTCTTTCATCACCTTGTTTGCGCTGAATAAGTTGTTATAGTAGCGTTGCCTTTGGCATTTCAGTGAACTAAGCAGTGGCAGTGATGAAAAGTACACCAGTCTCGTAAAGTCAAGCTTGTCTTCGCTGTACTATGTAACAGAACACACATCTTTGCAAGGTTTGTGGCTTATGTTGGCCGCACATGTTGTTTCAGTACCGAGAGAAAGAGGCCATCCGCCTGTGCCTCAAGCACTTCCGGCAGAAGAACTACTCAGAGGCCTTTGAGTCCCTGCAGAAGAGGACGAAGGTGCAGCTGGAGGACGCTCTGCTGACCAAGTTGCATAATCTCTTGGTATGCTTGGTCCACACGGTGGAAATACATTGCTTGCACTGCTATCAGCACCATGGAGAAAGTTTCACTCTTCCCCGACGGCTCTCCGCAATTTCGAATTCGCCAACCACTCGCGCCATGTCAGTGTGGCAGTGTATGCTTGCCGGCGCGTCTCATTTCACTGCTGCTAGCGATTGTTTCTGGGAGTTGGTATAGATTGAACCCCATAGAGTTCCGAACAGTCAGTGTCGCACGGTAACATGAATAACAGGCTGAAACTGCACCTGGAAGGGAAACTTGAGCTTAAATAGTGCGCATATAGGCACTGGTTTTGAAAATAGGCATTCATAGGCATTTATAGGCACTATAAAAACACTATAAAAGCCCTCCGTAGCCTCTAATTTATGCTCGTATGTCAAAGTGGCCCGATAAGAGCGTAAGGATCAAAATAGGCATTTGCCTAAAATCCAGTCTGTAGTGATCACTTGTCCCGCGTTGAGGGCTCTTGTCCCGATTCCCGCAAGAGATACGAAAATACTCAGAAATGTCCCACATTTCATACTTTATTATTGTTCGGCACCGCTTTGACCTCAGCTGCACATGGCCACCCTGTTTGAAGATGTTTTAGCTGCAAGCATTCCAAGCTTATATGACTTCAGTAAAAAGTGGTGTCGAGTACTTCCCAGGTTCTGAATCAAGAACCTGTGGAAACTAAGCCACGGCTGTTTTGTGAGTGACAGTTTTTTTAGTTGCCAAATTTTACGTTGATATTAATGATCGTGTTTTATGCTGGAGCATATAACAGTCATGTATAAAATAATTTTGTTTAGACAGATATTTATTGACAACCCCTTTTCCTGCTTGTCGGAAAGTGGTCACCCTAGCGCACATAGCTCCACCCACGTGTGCCAGCTTCGGCCCACTATAGACACAGCTTTCAGCACCCAAAAACAGAAAGGCCACTGTCCACAAAGAATCATGTGGAATAAAAGGGTTTAATGTGATTAGCGAGTCATGTGATTAATGTTGCTGACTACCAAGGCAAATGTTTGGATGCTATTTCACTTCCTGATGTCTAATGGTTGCAGGTACAGAAAGGTGACTTTGCTGCCTGTGAACAGCTGTTAGAAAAGGCAGCAAACGGTAAGCAAAGCGCATCACAAGCCGTGTGTGTTTGGTTTACCTCTCTGTCAAAGTGAAAATCTTTTGCTGGCAGCTACATCCAATCAAGCAGGTTGCCCTGTACCATGTCTTCCACAGGAACATTGAATTTCCTAACATATACATTGCACGATTGATATGCTAATTTATGCTTCCCAACATATCTGTCGATCCCTCAGCTAACTCCCCATCCATGACGTAGATGGTTATTATTGGTGAATAAGCTACCAATGAACGGTAAAGGCTGGCAGAAGTGTGAGCAGTTACTGAAAGGTTGTCCAGCTTGATTTCACTAGATGAGACAGAACAGAGCTCTTCAATCATACCAGTTGCGAAACTGCATTCCTTAACCCAAGCATGCCCATGATCGATGTTGCAGAGGCTAGCAGACTGATGCACCACATGAAAGCTACAACAGAAAACACGCCACATCACTGCAGTCTACGCTGTCATTGCACATGTTACCACGACAAGAATGAGGCGAAGTACTTTTAAATAAGGTTGAAGAGCTCTTAAGGCTGCGATATCATCTGCAAAAAGTAAACCGTGAAGGTGAACGAACTCCTCGGTTCATCAAACGTGTGGGCTTCTCCAACGCAAATTGCGACAAAAATGCCATTTATTAGTTTCTTTTTTCTGCTACAGGTGATACCACAAGCTACATACCTCCGCAGCTTCGGCCAGTGGTGTATTCAAATTCTGATACATGAAACTTGTGGGGAGTTTCACAACTTGTATGATTGAATAACTCTTGAGAGACAAAGTATCTTGGAAGTACTGTGCGATTTAGGAAATCCCAAATTCCTACCTGTGTGGCTAGGCTATCCAAGCCAAAGTAGCTGTGTGTGAGGCACACATACTTCTCATGATCATTTTAGTGATGAAAATGTGCAGTTTATTTATGCAATGTTTGTTGTATGAGTGTAACACAGGTCTAGAGTAAATTAAGCCTGTAATAGGGGATGTGGGGGTTTGCAGACGGGGTTGGGGGGGGGGGATAATTGCTCCTCATGTAACCGATGCCTCTGAGTGCTGTGATTGATTTGTCAAGTGGCTGACTTGCACTTTTTATGAATTGCAACTTGTCAACCTAATCTGGTCTTGTGAAATGCATGATGCTTCAATCTAACCTGCTCTAACCAATGCGACAACATTAGGCAATGTACACGTGGTGTTGTTGTGGCCCTAATGTACGCAACATTATTAGAAGACATCTCTGCCTTTCTGTCAACTGATGATCAATTTTTCATTCAAAATGTAAGTGTTTCTTTGGCATGCTGTTATGGTTTCCCGCCATACCAGCTTGCCCAGCTGCCACCCATTATTATGTGTTTGCATCTGTCAGGTCATGTGCAGCTATTGCATAAGTGCTTTTGACAACTTGTGGCTTGTGCATGGCGTCCTGAACTTATCGTTCCTATTTCAGAGGGAGTCTTCAACGAATACTTGAAGAATGAGGAGTACAGGCCCAGGTGGACACCAATCCTTTGTACCGACAAACGTATGTCTGCATACGTGACTTTTTAAGTGTAGAGTATTCAAAGGTCAGCCTTGAACTGTGTGTGTGTGTTGCCATATGAGAAACAGGTGCAACATTGCGAGAAAGAACTGTGTAGAGTCTTCGCATTTTCATTGTGGTGGCCTTGTTAGCTACATGTGTTACTTAACATATACTCATGACCTTTAGTGGAGAAAGAAAGCACTTTGACTTGAATCGTTTCGTCAAAGAAACTTGGCTTGTCTTGGTTGAAGATGAGCCACAAAGGTGCTTGTGTTTCAAATACGTAAGGTGACAAACGCTATTTTAATACTGTCTATTAGGGGACAGAACTGGCAGTAGTATTTAGTATGTCAGCAGTAATGGTGCTGCCGTTGCACATTTAGCTTTGACACGAAGCACGGAAATTGAGCCTATTTTGCAAATGTGATGTAATCAACCTTGTATTTAGTCTGCAAACATATGCTGTTGGTTTTGTGGCTTCAGCGGAGGGCAAGAATCGTCCCGGAATGCGTGGTGGACACCAGATGTGCATCGATGTGCAGACAGGTAAGGCAACACCAGCATTCTTTCTTCTTATAAATCTCTTATTTATGCACTTCACGGCATCTTTCGTCATAAAAGTTGCAGCACATGTGTGTGTCAATAATTTTTATTGTTTAGTACTTCAGTATATTGTGTGCTACTTCGCGTGTTTGTTCGTGCACAAAAGACTGTTTTGGGAACTCGTGGTTAAGCTCTGTTTCAACGTCATGTTAGTGGCCTAGTTCTAGCCATGAGTGGCACGAAGGTTACTTAGGATGCTCTATAAGTTTTATCATGCTTCTACTTTTGCTAAGTGCTATGCTTCTACATGTGACAAGCAGGAGGTAGACTTTGCAGGTGTGAACGAGCCCAAGGTTAAAAAACATTGGCCAACTGTTCCTTTCTTTTTTGCCCCTCTGCAGAAACATTGTACCTGTTTGGCGGGTGGGACGGCGTACAGGACCTTGCGGACCTGTGGTCATACCAGACATCGACGGGTGTGTGGACGTGCTTGTCTAGGGACACCGAGGCAGAGGTCGGTGCTAGTCACGTGCCACTCGAACGTGTATTCCACTCTAGTAGTTTGCTGAGAGAGCAACAAGAGAGGAAGAAGAAATCGCCTGAGCTAGCAAACTTATTGTGCTCATTTATAACCCACTTTGTTAGTTCACAGGACTACTGCATGAGCAGCGAAAGATAACGCCTGTAGCAAGTGGTGATTCACAATCACAGGCTGATAGCTGCCTTCTGTTACCATTGCCTGCTGATCTACAAAGTGGCCCACTTATGAAATGATTTAAGGAATGCATGAATATAAAATGCGCGCTAATTTCACCCTATAGTATGTATCAAGTATGGAAGTTTGGTTGGCAGTGCTGATGCCTTTCTGCACCCTTCTGCAGCATAGTAGCATTCTGAAATGCAGTAGGGTATGCATTTGGGCTGGTTGGTTCATGATTACCAGTAAGAAAACAGCGCTAAAAAGACGTGATGAAGAAAAGACACAGACCACGGCACTGTAGCTTATGTCCTTTCTTCGTCCCGTTTTTTTAGCGCAGTTTTCCTGCTGGTAAGCATTCTGAAGCATCACAGGCATGGGCGTGCTTCATTTCCACCATCACCTGCAACTTAAAGGGGCCCTGCAACACTTTTTGAGCGGGGTCAAAAAGCGCTGCCAATCGGTAGTCGAGGCTCCTGAGAACACGCGAGCCAAATATTATAGCGGAGTGAGCGGCCTGGAATTTACAATAAATTCTCAAAGTCAGCTGAAAATCGCTCCCTTTTCTCTCGACAAATGATGTATTAGTCCGCAATATATGACGCGATTGTCGGCAGTTCCACCATTGGCTGATGTTATAATCACGATAACACCCTCATTATTACCTTAGTTGTTAATTTTGAGTTCAATAAGTAGATAATATGTATGTTTATATTGTGTTATGCCGTTAAAACACCGAACAAACATTAATATTAGCACTTCCGGTCTCACCGACAGCTCGTCTGCTCGTAGTTGCGTGGTTGCGTTTTCTTCACCATGCGCAGTGCCGAAATCGTGAATATTTCTGTGCTTTTGACCATCGCTGGTTGCCGTTGAGAGTGGCAGCCGTTGGAGTGTTGCCTCGTCAGCTGGAAACTGCATCGTCGGCACGTTCTCACGACCGACCGAGGCAGCGGTGCAGCATTTCTCCGATAACAATGCTGGCGCCGGCTAGCTTAGGATACCTGTGTTCGCTGTATGGCGAGAGTCCCGTTCGCTGTCTGTTCAGTATGTCATCGAGCCGTACGGTTCCCGAGAAACCACGACACAGCAACCAAGCAGACTCGCATTCTCACGGTAGCGCAGACAGCCGGGGGATGGGTCCACGCCGGCCCGATGCCCCACGATCCTTTCTTCTAGTCTTTAGTTCTTTGTTGTCAGCCCGCACTCGCTGTGCGCCCGCATTCGAAGAGCAAACAGCATCGAAGTACCGCCACTGGGAGAAGGGTGCACGCAGCTTTGCCGTGTTGAATACGATTCAAGCGCGAGCAGTGCGACGAGGCGGTGTATCGGAGTGTGGGTCGAAACCCATCTCAGCTGTCATTCGTTCCAAACGCGCACGCAAGTTTGCGTCCATGGTTGGCAGAGCGATGAAAACACTACGGCAGTTCGAGGTGCACACCCAACATTACCAAACCGACTCGCAGTTTTCAAGCACGCGCGATACATGGTGCCATGGGCTCCACCGCTTGACGACGACCGCGCGAGCCGACCAGAAGTGGCGCCACAGATCACGTGGTTGCGCCGAGACTCCAGAGGGAAAAAAAATGAAGAAAAAGAAATGCCGCCGGCGCTGACGTCGCCTCCTCGCACCTCCGCCCTCCCTCCCTTCAAGCCGCACGCAGCTTTCCGCGCGCTCGCTGCGTTGAGTTGAGGGAGAAAGCTGCGGAACGTGATCTCTATAATTTGGTAACGCCACTTAGACTTGACGGATTCGAAAAATTTTTGCGGCATATGACTCGTGAAGAGTCATATGTCAATAATGAGACTATTCCAATATAACTAAGAAAGGTGTTGCAGGGCCCCTTTAAGGGCCAGTAAAATAGTGGGATTTTTTTTTCTAAAAAGAGACAAGGCGTGCAAACACGGACAGAAGAAAGAGATCAGGACACCACAAACGCCGCCGGCGTTTGTGGTGTCCTGATCTCTTTCTTCTGTCCGTGTTTGCACGCCCTGTCTCTTTTTAGAATGAATACGTACCAACTAGCTCAGCTCTCTGTTATTCTAAGGGATTTTTTTGTGCATCAAAGCTGAGCAGCCCGTTGATGCGAAGTATGCGTTTCACACCAACCAGATTTCACCCGTTCCTAAAACCCTGCGGTCGCATTGCAGGGTGGCCCCAGCGCACGTTCCTGCCACAAGATGTGCCTGGACCCTGAGCGTAAGAAGATCTTCACGCTGGGCCGCTACCTCGACTCCTCTGCGAGAAGCACCGACTGCCTCAAGGTGGGGTGAAATGTTATTAAAAAATTACCCTTTCTATGCGTTCATATCTTTTCGATTCTTTCGCCCTGAGAGGGAGAGAGGAAAGGGATAAAAGGTTGGAGCCATTCCGCTCTGTCAAGGTGGGTGACCAGCGGAGCTGACGGGTGCACTCGTGTCTTTACTCTTCTTAAGTGCGCTGCTCCTTGGACATTCGTTCTCACATTGTGCGGTCGGCCCATACTTGCTACGCACGACCGCGCCCATGTGGTGCCTAAGCTCGTGTAAGGTGGCGAAACACGTACAGAAGATGTACCGCTCCATTACAGCTTTCTGTACCTCACGTGGTGTTGCACTGCTTCTGTGATTGGCTCACCTGTATTTTATTGACAGTGTCACTTGATGACATCATCGTGTGATGTCATAATTACATCATTAATATTGGTGACCTGTGACATCATGACGACGTCATTATGTGACACCATCGCTAGCTCGGATGATGTCACATGCATTTTCAATTCGGGGATGGATGTTGATGGACGCCGCAAAATCTGGCAGGTGTGCCATTTACAGCTCTGCTGTAAAAAGAACCTTAGTTTGTATCTGTCTAGGCAGGCCACTTTGCATGGGTTTACACACGATTACCATGTTTTTATCAGCCTTAGGAGAGAAGTCAGTGTTTTTAACACTTGATAATGAGCTGGACTTTCCCATTCTAATTTGTTCATGCCACTGTACATGTTGAGCATCGTGCAAACTGTGCAGGATATTCTGCATAATGGAGAGCATGCACAGCCTGCAAACTAAAGCATGCCGTGCAAGCTGTTCAACTTGTGTTGCCATGTGCTTCTTTAAGAGTGAAGATGCTTCCATTACAGAGTGACTTCTATGTGTATGACATCGAGAGGAACAAGTGGACCCTCATCACGGATGACACTGCAGCTATGGGTGGCCCCAAGCTTATCTTTGACCACCAGATGTGTATGGATGTGGAGAGGAACACCATCTATGTCTTTGGGGGCAAGATCCTCACAAGGTGAGTTAAAAAAAGTTATGCAGGTCCCACGAACAATAGGAAATGATGAAGGTAAAAATTGTTCAAAATGTAAACAGTCATTTCAGTGGAAGGCAAATGTTTTTATGTTAGGGATTACACAGCTACTGCACGATGTCACTTGCATGCTATATCGAAGTCATGCATGTAATTACGTTGCTTACGAGAAGGAAATATTGCCATGCACCTGTTTTAATGTGAAGCTGCAAGCAAAACCAGGGGTTTGTTGGAGAGAAAGCTTCTTAGTTGACAAAATTCGTCCTGGTTTGGGATCCAAACTTGGGGCCAACGCTTCTTCGAGGCACTCACTCTACCATCTAAGCTGATTAGGAGGCTAGCAGATCACAGCACAGGGGCAAATTGAATAGCAACTACTAGGTGGATGGTGGATGACAAATTTGGCTCTTCATTAACCATTCTTTATATTCTTCACAGCCACATCGCCAGAGAGTTATTGTATTACCCAAAGAGATGCTGTTAATAATATGACACCTGGCTTCTTAGCTGCCGCCTTCATGCATGCCCTGAAGGTTAAAATCTACTCTTATTTTGTTTTTCAAGTGGTCTGAAGAACCTGCCAATGTAAACCAGGTTGGGTATCTGCCAGGTTTAGACACATGGTCCAGTGTACTAAATCACCCCATAAATGAAGGTCTTGTAATTATGGTCAGTTAAGAGTCGCTGTACAAGCTGTTGACTCGTTATGGTGGACGGATAGTGCGTCAAGTGTGGGGTCTAACACATCTTGCCTTCGCTTGCAGTTCTCTTCCTGTGGAGGACAGAGCACTCGAGACTGCATTCAGTGGACTGTTCACGTACCACGTGCCAACTAACACGTGGCACAAGCTTCGCGATGATTCATCCAGCAATGGGCATCAAGACGTTCGAGCGAGAATAGGACACTCCATGCTGTTTCATGAGGTACGGCGCGCTGAGCTTGGAGAATGCTGCGGGGGACATGCGCTGTCGTTGTTTCTTTTGGGATTATAATAATCGAGCCATTGTCTTCTGTGTGATAAGGTGAAACTTGTAAGGCTCAGTAATGTAACATTACCTGTGACATACGGAGCAAATCAGTGCCTGTCATCTTGCTGGAAGTACAGTGGCATTTCTAAGAGATTAAAAATTCTTAAACATGGGGTGTCGCTAGAGCAAACGTTTTGACAAGCGGTCTTGTCTTCAAGGCTGAAACATGAGGAAATGATGAAAGTAGAGATTCTTCAAAATGTAAACGCTCATATTAATGGGAGGCATATGTTTTGATGTTATTTAATTACATAGATACTGTGTGACGTTACTTACATGCTGTAGACAGGAGTGCTTGTCAATACGTAGGCTCCGGCGACACCCCGTGTTCAAGAATTTTTCATTTCTTCAAGCCTCCACCTTCCCCTGAACTTCAACAGTGCTAAGAGTAACACGAAGTTTATATATCAGAATAATCAGACGGGATTGAGTAATAACCTAATGAATAGGTAACACTATGTTTCATGATTGCTGAAAAGCATAAGGGCATTAGAGCCTGCCTAACGATTCTTTTATTGTGAATTAGTTATGACTATGTAATGTTCAAAACCAACAGTCTTGGTTTCGTTTGCATGTTTTGCCTTGTGATCAGCTGGATTGAGCCAAGAGTCAGTGTTCGGTGTTTATGTTGAAAGAAGAGGTGTTACTGTTTGTCTGGGTAGGCACACTGTAGCTTCAAACTTGTTGTGCCTGTCGGCATTATCCCTTCTTACGTGCATTCGGTCTCCACCAGAAATCTCGCCTGCTGTACATTTTTGCTGGGCAGCGCTCCAAGGAATACTTGACGGACTTCTTCACGTACAATGTGGATACAGACCAGATGAACATCCTCTGCGATGGCCAGAAAGTGGAAGGTGAAAACTGCAATCTTATTTTTATAGCCTTGTAATTCATTGAAACACTACTGGCAAAACAAGCCACTATAACAAGCCAGCAGGCCACTTAGAAACTGCTTTACTGATTGGTCATTGCCTTGCAATGCTGCTACATTTATTCACACTTGTGCTTTTACGTAGACCAAAATCTGGAAGTGTCCTTTCACCTGTATTATCGTGTGTGTTTTATGAATATTGAATTAAAAACGTTAATTTGAAGGCCTAATGAGACATTGCTGTAACAAGGTATAGCTGTGGTTGTAGTGCTTTGTTTTGTTGCCAACATTTTTACTCTTCTGTTGTAGCAGAGTTCAATTTTAACTGCGAAACTGCATTGAATTCCAGCAACACAAAAACTCGGTATGTTCTTCCTTTAAAGGTTCTTTAAAGGGGCACTAAAGTGAAACAATGAATCGGTTTAAATTGATAAATTGTACTCTGAGAACTCTAATGTAGTTAGTTTCACCATCATAGGTTTAATAATGGACGAGAAAATCAAGGTCAAAGTTTCATTCTTAACCCTTTGCGGTCCAAAACCTTTACCCACTTTCCGGCTCTAGCGGTCCGAAACTATTTCGCCAGTTTCTGGCGCCGCGAATAAAAACACAAGCTGTGGAAGAGAAACGCACAGGATATTTATTTTTGCTCCTGCATTCTGCAGGCAACTCTTTTAGTGATATTTGGGCAACGTATGATACCGCTCAAAGCATTCCCCTGTGTGCAGGCCAGGGTTATTACTGCAGGTTTCCACCGCCGCCGTCGTCGTCTTCGTCACTCACTTCTGTCGAATCACTGTCATCACTGTCTGGTGGAGGCACGTAATTCTCTTCCTCACTAAAGTCATCCTCGCTTTCGCTAAAAGCACCGCCGTAAAACGCACGCGGTGAAAACGTGGCCATGCTTCTCAGCGAACCGCGCGCGCGAGTGGGTACGCTCTAGGCCCCGTGCTGATCATAGTGCTGCACCCTAGTGTCAAAAAAGTAAAACCTCAACAAACAAAGCTCACTTATTCCTCAAGAGATGGCCCTTCATGTATACAAAAAATGCGCGCGACTCGCGGTGAGAAAACAGCAAAATTTAAACCACGAACACCCTTGTCGGGCGGGGCCCGACAGCGGACCGCTACGGCCGTGTTGCGTTGTCGGGCGCTGCCCGACAACGGACCGCAAAGGGTTAAATTTCGTGCCGAAATGGCTGCACAACACGTCGTGGATTCCAAGCCGTACTTTTTGTATTTTGGCGACATTGGCGCAACGAAATTTCCTGAAACTTGGGTATGTTAAGTCTATGGCTCCCTCAAATGACAATGTATTTCATTTTTATTGATTGGGAGCTGCGTAGGGCCTAGTAGGTGCCATCAGAATCTATGACGTCACGATGTTTGGTGCGGTAATTGCAAGGTGGTGTCGCTACCAGCATTTTCTTCTTGCGTGTTTTGTTTCTTACCATGCACGTTCTCATGGCGAGCATGGCGATTTTGTAATTGCGAAAGAGTAATTTACTAATATGAGAAAAATCGTTTTTGTCTTTAGTGTCCCTTTAAAGCTCACTGAAAAGATTCACAAGCAGCTGAGGAGTGCCGGAAATTTGCTTGTGTTGTAAATTGATTATGAAGTGATTTGTACAGCATTTGTCCGTTACATATTTAACATTGCAATGTAGAGCCGTATGTTCACATATCGGTAATGCACAGGTGGCACATCAGAGAACTCGGTAAAGAGCTCACACATATGCGTACACGCAAGTGATTAAATATTGATCATGGTTGTTTCGTCTCGTGCATAGTGCCGGCGGCGGGATTCACGCAGCGGGCGACCATTGACCCCGAGCTGAACGAGATTCACGTACTGTCGGGGTCAAACAAGGACAAGGAAAAGCGGGAAGACAACGTCAAGAACTCCTTCTGGATCTACGACATCAACCAAAACAAATGGTAGGTGGTCCTGCACAAATGATCGAGCCAAATGTGTCACTCACGAGTCCTTTCTTTCTTCAGGTCGTGCATCTACCACAGCGACTACGGTCAGCAGGCAACATCGAAGCAGAGCATGCAGGAACCCTGTCCTCGGTTTGCTCATCAACTTGTCTACGATCACGTCAAAAAGGTTGGTTCTTCCAGGAACCCCTTTCTCTCCCCTCCACAGCGTGAGCATTATCCTATTGCACGCATTCGTTACTCAACTCCAGCAATTTCTACAACTGTCACTTCTTTACTTACTGCAACATTTCTTTCATATGAGTTCGTTAGTTGCAAACCTTATCTTTTCTCATTGACCATTTAGGGGCTTTCCAGGTGTACTTTGTGCTTTATGTGTTTTCTTCGTTTGATGTGCCATTGTAAACACAAACGTTTTTGATTAGATATGCTACCCTCTGCCACATCAACTATGTTTGCTGCAACAAGCAATTAAAAAAGGAAAAGTGACCTCTCATACACATAGCAACGCCCTCCGCAGCAATGGCTTGTACAGTGTGATTGCTTCTTTCCACATCAGTTTCTTTACCATTACGATAGGAGTGCACATTCATTAACAAAAATAAGTTGATGTTTGCAAACACATTAAAGTTCCTATGTCAGCCCTGATGGTGCTGACAACAGGGCTTTGTTTCCCTTTTAGGGGCCTTAAAGAGTGTTTAAAAAAATCCTGTCTCTACATAAGAGGGTTTCCTGGCCTTCACTCTTAGTGAGTGTCATCTCTGTACACACGAGAAATACGTGCTAGGGATTCTTCATTATTTGTAAGCGTGAACTGTCCATGAATGGCCCAAGACATTGTGCACACCAACATCCATCGGCATAAAGCAGCATCTAGAGTTGTTCTGGTCACTCTAGGTCAACAAATAAAAGCGACCCAGTGTGGCTACGACTTTGTATATGTGGTTAATTAACCCTTTCTTTCATCAGTCATTGAATCAGTGTATTGTTTCTACCTCCATTTGCAGGTCCACTACCTCTTTGGTGGAAATCCGGGTCGGCCAAACTCTCCAAAAGTCAGGCTAGACGACTTTTGGTCACTGCAGGTGACTATTCGTTCTCCTAAGTAGTAGAGCAGCTTATCTACACAGCCAGCTGTAAAATTACTTTCATTTGCATTGGGAGAGTGTAGCTGTGACAATTGATTTGTGGCTGGCTTTAACCCCTTCAGCGGCAGTGTGTACAATTGTACACATTAACTTCAGAGGCACGTCATGCACCCAGTGTTTCTTCAAACGGCTTGAAACGCAGTGTGCGCATTTGTGCAGGTTTCCTGAGTGGATAATTAGCGGTCATTTAACTTTATTGTGCTGCATATTGCTGCAGAGGATCACTGTGCTGGAGACACTACCATGTTCGACGATCGTTCGATGTGCGTGTTCCAGGACCAACATCAAGAGTATTTTTTTTCTTTGCTCGAAACGAGTACAACCAAAAAACAACCTGTGCAGGCATTTTGGACCTAGTATTTGATTCTTTTTATGCAAGGATTGAAGCTGACTCATTGCAGAATAATTAGATATTTAATTACATGCTAATTAACATTAACTATTAAAAATCACACAAAACAGCACATTCCTCCATTTTCTTTCTTGGAATGTACTACTGAATGCCTTGGAATCATGCCATGAGAATGTGACGCATTTGCAGACAGTGCATCATAATTTGCGCCTGAAGGGGTTAATGGCAAACATAGTAATATTGTCTTGCATCCGTATCCCTGGAAAATTGCGAGACTGGAGAGGAATTAAAACATTTTATTGACAGCGTCAGGTGACTGTAGTGAAAAATGTGCTTTCTGCAAGTATTGTCTGGTGGAAAGTAAGGAAAACGTTACTTAGCGTAAAGATGTTTAAGATAAGTTGCAACATTGAGGCTTGTCAGTGTTGCTTTACAGACAGCTCATTTTGGGAAAAGCGCAAGAAAAGTGACAAAATGCAAAGAGAATGGATGAAGTCTGTGGGCTTTTGCCGACTTGAACAACACTTACACAATCTTCTAAACCTCTGCATTGTCTTGCATTCGCCATTACAAGAGTCTGCAGTGTTAACAGCTTTGCTTGCTGCAGCTGTGTCGGCCATCCAAGGAGCAGCTGCTGAGGCGATGCAGACAATTGGTGAGGCAGCACTGCTTTCGCGAGATCACCTTCGAGGATCCCCTGGCAGCACTTCGGTACCTCCAGACGGAGCTGGCTGACACGGTGGACCACTCCAACATCGAGGAGGAGAGACAGGTGGGCACGTCCGTTGTATACTTGGATTCCTCTGCTTGTAATTGCAAATCCTAGTCTCACTTATTTTCTGACCATTTGAAAAATGTGCCACAGACATCGGTTGTCAGCCTCTAAGTTGGCGTGCTATGAAGCAAACATCTAGTACACAGACAGATATGAAATAAAGTTTATGTGGGGGGTGGGGAGGTGGGTGGGGGAGGGAGGGAGAGAATGTCAGCAGCCTCTGTAAATCAGTTTTTAGCATCATTTCCGTAATGCAGATGTAAAATAAGCAGGTGCCCAGCAATGGGAAGTCGTGTTTTCTTTTCTTCTTTTTTTTTTCATAAAATACGAGAAACCGCGAACCACAGAACAACAGGACAGACGGACTAAGCACTGTCCATCTCTGTCCTGTTGCCCTGCTGTGGTTTGTGCTGTTTCTCGTTTTTTTATGGGCACTCTAATGCAGTTCATTTCCCAGTTTCAATATTCTTAAAAATTCTTAGTTCCTTGGGTTTGTTTTCTGCTGGCTTCACATTTGCTGAAGCTGTGGGATCGGTAAAGCTGAAAATTATAACAACCAGTATTGCAATCTTTAGATTTCGAGAGCATTATAATACAGCAGAATGGAAACGGGTCACTGCCGTGGCTGCATTACAGCACTGTGCGGGCTTGGACAGGCACACTGTGCATGGGTGTTAGCTTGGTCGCATTCGTTGCATTTTTCACTGTGCCTGGTCTGTGATGTGTGCTTGCACATGCTCACTGTTTCATGCTTTCTGCTGTTCACTCGGCTTTCGTATGGAGTGAACTTATTTGTCTTGCCCGTTCCACTGTGGAATGTGTTCCATTTGGTTTTTTTCCTTTTTTTCTTTTATTCCAGTTCCAGTTGCAAGCGTCTAGTCTCTTCAAGCACCCCGACACCGATCGTGATGAGATGACGACGGCAGCACCTTTGGGAGGTATGGTCTTTCCACATCGGGTGTGTAACAGTCTGTATAGACTAGTATTCTTGCTTCTAATGGATTGCTTCAGCATGGTATGTCCGTGCTTTTTTTTCTATAACAGGATGCTAAGTCTTCAGCCATTTCTCTGATGATCAGTATGACAGCTAACATTATGTCTTCATTCTTTAAATTCACACAGTAAGGTTGGTTGCTCGGTTTCATTTAACGCTTCACATTTGTTTGCCTCTAACATACTTGTTAATTTGAGCGCATTGTGTTGTGTGCACATGAATGCTGTCATGTCAGCCTTGCCGAATATTATTGAGCAGCGTGAATGATCTTCATGGTAATGTTCTTAACACTGCATAGTTTAGGCATGACTTCTACATATTTTGCAACTCTCGCTCACTGGTACTACAGTAGACTCTCAGTAAACGGAAATCTCTTAAACGGAACTGCTGCTTAAATGGAACAAGTGCTTCTGACAAAATTGGTTTCGTACTTGTATTCTGCACCCTTGTTCATCTCTCAGTAAATGTAACTCCTGTTAAATGGAACATATCTTCCTGGTCCCTTCAGGTTCCGTTTAATGAGAGTCTACTGTATATTGTTCTCACTGACTAGAGTATAACGTCCGTTTATCTCATTTTCTTACTTCCTTTGGCAAATTGAAAATGACATCACCGTTATTCTGGCGTGCAGCTACGCCTTCTTTGCTCCCACGACCCTCTTCACATCCATCCACCTCCATCTCTGGTATGTCGGAGATGCGTGAATGATGCATAAGGGTGGTAATCCGGGCTAGTTGGCTGTTCATGATTGTAAAAAAACAGCGCAACAACAACAGACGAACATGAAAGAACAGTGCTTGTATGTCTCTTTGTGTTCGTCCATTGTTTTTGCGCCGTTTTTTTTTTTTTTTTTTTACAATCGTGAATAATGCAAAAAAAGTAGGGGTGTGCGAATATTCGAAATTTCGAATATTTTTCGAATAGTGTTTGCTATTCGATTCGATTCGCACTGAAATTTTACTATTCGAACTATTCGAACTTCCCAAAGACAAATGCAGTCAACGTCCGGTTGAAAGTGACCCCTTCAGATTTTCAATATGCTTCACCTCATTACACTCTCGTATTGCGGAAAAGCTGCCTTTCAAGCTCCGTTACGGTCGAACTGAGGCAAGAGACAGTCAACGTCTGATTGGAAGTGGTCCCTAGATTTTCAATATGCTTCACCTCCTCACACCCCCGTATTGCGGCAAAGCTGCCTTTCAAGGTCCGTTATGGTTGAACTTAGCCAAGAGACAGTCAACGTCCGTTTGGAAGTGGTCCCTAGATTTTCAATATGCTTCACCTCATCACAACCCCGTATTGCGGCAAAGCTGCCTTTCAAGCTCCGCTACGGTCACAAATGTATTAACTCAAGAAAACGCTGGTTCCAATATGGAGATGAAAGATGTGGCAGAGTTGGGGGCTCAATTAATGCTGTTTTGGACCTGAAATTTGGGCAGGAAGTCCGAAAAATCGGAAGCCGAAGCTTTTTAGCATCCAAAATTTCAGATGTTCTTATATATCGACGTCTACGAGGCAGATTTGGAACACCGGACTTGAAGGGAGCACACCCTTGTCTGCCACATCAGTTGGCCTTCCACAGAAGTTGAAAGAGAAGGAGAGGCTGAGGAATGGCATCTCTGCCTATCACGTGTAAAGTGTTGTCGGCAACACTTTGGTTGCACCAAATCATGTACATAAATACAATTCGGCCTCTACATTGCCTCACTCTTGATAAGAAAGACAACTATGAAATATGACCCCACCAGCGCTTCATCAACCTAGCGAAAAGAAACACTTTCATGTTGCTATCTCACAAGAACATACTTAGGGATTCTCTGCAACATCTTCTGTAATTTCACTTCGAATTATTCGAAAAATGTTTGAGAAATATTCGAAAATTATTCGAAATTATTCGATTCGATTCGCACTCAATCTTTATTATTCGAATTCGCTTCGCACCCAAAATTTTGCTATTCGCACAGCTCTAAAAAAAAGTAAAGCCTTGCCTCTGTCGTTTCAGACGTAGGTGACCCCGACTACAAGTTTCACCTGCGCACAAGTCTCTTCGACACCATCGTGGAGTTCTTCCCCGAGTCCATGACGCAACCAAAGGGAAACTTGGTCGACCTGGTGCTTCTATGAGGCCTCCTGCGAATGACCGGATGACCGGCAGTCCGGCTGCCAAGTGGTCATGGTAAGTTTGCATGTATGGCTGACTGCCATATTTCCTTGGAAGAGATCCTGAAGAGAAAATGATTTCACTTGTATTAGTGAATTACCCTTCGATAATAAGTTGCTTGGTAAGACAGAAAACGCAGCAAAAAAAAAAACACGGGTGGCAAGAAACCTTGAGCTTCTCGTCAGTGCTGTGATGGATTCTGATTGTGCCTACTGGGGCCAGCATAATTTTTCATCGGTAAAAATGAACTTCATCATGTTCTAAGGGAGCAAAAGATAAGTTTATCTGCTGACCACTAAGAATGTTCTTTAGACACTTTGCACGTGTCACTGATCTCTGAATGGTGGTTATTCATAGAGGCTGCCGTTCCCCTTACAAAAATATATTTAGTCAGTCTATAGATTGTCTAAAAACGGGTTTAGACAGTCTTTAGACTGTAGAAACAGATTTGTGTAAGGGTCAAGCAGCACCACGTCATTGTGGCTCGTTGAGAAGCCTCAATTTCTGTGGCATTTATTATTGACGATCGCATCTACCATACGCCCAGTTTTTACGTACTTGTATCAAACCAAAGCAGCATTTCTTGAAGTTTCTATACTGCATTGCATGATTTTGAATATGGTGCTGTCAGTGATGAACTAAGGCAGAGCTGGTGGCCCTGCTTTTTTTCAGGTCAGAAAAGCTGCGGTGTGCGGTGCCGACAAAACAAGCTGTGGTGTGTGCGAATGCTAGTCCCGTGTTTCCGCCCGTTGTGCAAGCTGTGCCGAAGGAGGACTGGCCCGTCGAGGCCCGCTCCTGTGAGAAACGCACTTTATGCGGTGTGCAGTGCCTCCTGTGGACTTCTCTTCTGGCAGGGTGCATGCGCGTGTCAAAGTCTGTGCTTGTTCAGAGTCTCTTTCTTTTATTTTTCGCGTAGTGGTTCGTTTGCCTCGTTTTGTGTTTTGCGTTTTAGGATCCCAAAGACATTTTCTTCTAGTGTTTCGTAGAAAGGGCGGTTTTTAACTTTGCTTTTTAACCGTTGCGCATAACCTTAGCCGAAAATTTTAGCCATGCGGAAGAAGCTAGAGGGTCGCTTTGCGTTGTGCTTAGTTGAGCAAGTTGGTGAACTTTATTGAGAGGAAGTGTCGAAAGTTGTAAATACGTCTGCGTCTTACACACCCTCAATCATTGTGGCCGAGGCGATTACAAGTAACTTAAGTAAGCACACAAGCAAGTAGCGGCAGTCGACACTAAGATTGTCACTTAAATTCATTCTCCTTCGTACCTACATAGCCGACAATTCCAGCCTGCATTTTTAAATCGTCGTTTGTTTACAAACTTAATTTAATGTCTGTGGTAGTTTGCCGGAAGGCAATGCATAGGCTAAATGAGCAAGAGCTTACAGTGAAAGCATTGTGAAGTTGGTGCAGAAAGTGAGAAGGTCGCGCATGCACACATCTGTACATTGAATTAAAGCCTTTTACCTGTACTTAAATAAGTGTTCTTCAGAGTCGAAAGCTAATCCTTAAAGTACAATGGTTGCATATTCGCTGCAGCCAATGGCTACTGTACTGAGTTGGCCTGAGCAATATTTGAGCGCTGCAGAATCGAAGGAGCCGGTCATCAACTCGAGGTGCGGCGCTCACGTGTGTTGCATGTGTACAGCCCCATTGTGTCCTCACAATCTGCCTATCATAATGCTGCCCTGTTGCGGCAAGTTGTTTTTTTCTGAGCCAAAATAAAAGTCACTATATCTTGCCACCCTTGTCATGTCACTGGACCGCCTTCTGTTGAAGCTTTCACTTTTGAAACACGTCGTAGTGTCTAGACAATCTGTTGCCATTAGATGCAAGTAACATAGAGGAAACTCGAAGAGGTGAATTGCTGAATACTCATCATGGAGTACTGGAGGCATGGATGACAGTAACAATGCTGGTGGTTATATCTGTTATGCTTTGCCAGGCAACAACATATCTCAAATGTTTTTGTGCTGCATAGTTCTAATCATCGAAGGAATTTTTAAAAATCTCCGTTTCAGTGATTACGTCAGTGATGCTGCTTCACGCCAGTAGCTGTGCAAAATAGGACTGGTCACTGTAATAATGACTCTGTTGCCTCTGTTTAAACTCTTTGCCAAAAGATGGAGCCACCGACATGGCTGATGTCCTCTATGTCTCTGTAACCCTATATTCTCATGGTGATATGTATCTGAGTGTGCTAAACTTAATGTGTTCAAGATATGCTTCAACACTACCAACTACGCACACGACGGCGACTACATACCAACTGACCCCTGAAGGAGCCATGGAAGACGCTTCTATGGCATTGTTGAAGGAATGTTTTGCATACGTTCTCTATTGCTTCGGTGTACTCCTCTTAGTATAGAGTTTTAGCTTGCGCCATGTTGTGGTATATGCAGTGGCATTTGTGTAACACCAGGTTACCTGACATTAATGATATCTTGTGTTGCTTGATCTTGCCACAGAAGACACTTGAAAGCACATTTTTATGTTCAAGTACATCTTGTCTAAAGAACATCTTAAAAGGCAGCGCGTGCACGGTTATGCCGCTGCCAAAAAGACACCACCGGTGCCACATAATACGCTTGCATATCATAGGTTGGAGTCTTTGTACGTTTGGTCTCTGAGCTACCTGATGGCGCCACCAACGCAGCCATTCACACTAACATTTCAGGTGACTCGGGGTGGTACATTGGACATTGTCAAATTATGCCATTGGTCGACTGATTGGCCCAGAGGGCTGCTAGACCCTCTCTGATTGGCTTAAAATGACGCCATTATGAAATTTGACAATATGGCGGAATTAGTGTCCAGAGTAGCAACCCCAGGCATTGATACCCATTCGGCAAGAAGTATGCGGACAAACTGAAGGTGTCTCTGGTTTACTATAATGTGCGGAATCAGCGTAGCGTGGCGAGGCTGTTTCTTATATAGACGTCCTGCCCAAGGGCGTCCGCAGAACTTTGTGCGGGGGGGGGGGGGGGGGTGCATCCTCAGGGTGGAGGAGGGGGGGGAGCATCCAGTACAGGCAGCCTTTCTTTCACTGCCGTGACATGACTGGCAAGGTTAGTCAACAGTGTGTAACGTGCAAAGCTGCCTGGCAATCCTAAAGGTCATTTCACGCGGACATAGGGGACACGACAATGCTAATCAAGCCGTGTAGCTTATTGCTACTGCGTAGAAAAAAATTAACCGACATTCCAGGAAGGGTGTACAGGAGGAGGGGAGGCAGCCAACACCCCCCCCCCCCCTCCGGACGCATATGGTCCTGCCACCTGTAGGAGACAGCAGGCACGTCTGTGACGCCGTTGCCGACCTCTCGCGATGGAGGGCGCCGAACTCCTTTATCTGGCCGCCATCGTTCTGCCTGTTTACGACTTCACCGTAGGCCGGGCCCACGTCGTCATCCGCGCTCCTTGTCGTAGCCCGCTATCGCGCGGCTCCTCGCAGCCTCCTGATAACGGCCTACCCCAGTGCTCTGCCCTCGTGGAGATTAAACTTTAGGACTCGCTAAGAAGGAGAAAGACGACCAAGGTGACCTCCGCCACGGCGGTCCGCGCGCTCGACTTCGCTCAATACGTACGCTAACCTGTTTCTTGCGAAATCGGACGGCCACTGGTTTCCCTTTTTCCTGGCCGAAATGGAGATGCAACTTTTTTTTTTTTTGTATGTGCGATCGGCCGAGGAGAGTTCATTCCTGAAGTCGTTTAGCGGGGGCTTGCTGAATTTTGAGATCGGTACGCGAAAATCCACGCCACGGTGGCTGTTTAGCTTAGCGAGCGATGTCGATTCTGGTTCATCATGACCACGGCGGCCGCGCATTTTTGTAGGGATGCTCCAAATTCGAAAATTTCGAACGTGGAGTCGAACATTGTCAGTCATAGAATGGAATGGCCGCTTTTCTCAAATACTAATATATTTTTAATTGTTTTGCGAGCATTTCAATAATGTCGTGTGCGCCGAAATAACCAGAAAATAGGCTAAATTTCATTCCGACGAACCGAGCCAGTATGCGTATCATTCGCATTCCCTGAAGGGTACACTGTGTATGTGAAGGGTCTTATTTGTTCTCGATGCTCTGTTTGTGGTTTTGATCATAGGCGTGCACAAAATTAGACTAGTAACTTTTATTATTTCGCAAGTAAATGCATAGATATATAGGTTCGACATACCAGCTTAGGAAAGCGCTTGCCTGTGTGGATCCAGCGTATAGCATCGCAGCTGCAGTAAACTATTTGGCTGAAATACATGTTTTCACTAGAAATAAATCGTGCACCCTGTGCAAGCGAGTCTTCTTTATTTCATTTTGTTTTTTCCCGTGCGTGCATGTGACTGCGGTGCCCAAGGCGGGTTACCATTTTTCGTTCGTTACACTTGTCTAGAGCGGTCGAGAGCGTGGCTCTGAACGCTGGCGCCGTCCGCAGCTGCGACCTCGCTTTAGCTACAAGCGTCCGTTCATGCTTGAATTATAGCACAAGGACCTAGCATGCGGTGTGACTATGTTTAGTATCAGATTTAGGGTGGCTGAAGCGACCGACTGGCCGCTCTAGGCAAGTGTGATTCATACTGTATACAATTCAAGGAAGCATAGTACCTATAAGCCTGTGCGCTCGTGTTTCGCTATTATAAATACGCATGCATTGGGAGAGCGCCGTACTAAACCCGAACACCTCAGGGGCGTAGCCAAGGGGGGGGGGGGGGTTGGGGGGGTTCCAACCCCCCCCCCCCCGAAATTTTTCAGTTTTGCTTGCGTATATAGGCACGCACACATACAAACGCACGCACGAACATACATAAAGTATGGTTGAACCCCCCCCCCCCCCCCCCCGAAAAAAATTTCTGGCTGCGCCCCTGGAATGGATAGATGGAAAAACTTTATTGTTTGTCCGGCAGATTAACGGCCCGGCCTCAGCTGGTCTCCCATGTCGGGACGTCAAGGCCTTGCCTCTCCGCCGCTTCACGGGCCTGCTGGACTGCCCAGAGTTGGTCGGCGAGCTTGGAGCTGTGCAGAGCGGCTTCCCACCTCGTCGAGAGAGCATCGGGATTAATACGTTTGGCTTTAGCCTCGCATTCCCAGAGCATATGCTTAAGCGTAGCTGTGTCTGTCTGGCAGACCTTACAGATGCTGGTGTTATAGATCTCAGGGTATATTTGGTGAACACCTTCATTGTTTTTTCTTTCATGCGCAACAGTAACGTTGCCAGAATTTTTTTTCGGGGGGGGGGGGGGAGGGTTCAACCATACCTTATGTATGTTCGTGCGTGCGTATGTATGTGTGCGTGTATACATACACATGCAAATTTCTAAAATTTCGGGGGGGGGAGGTTCAATCCCCCCCCCCCCTAGTCTACACCCCTGAAGCGCGGGATCCAGTAGACTTAATTACATGGTTCGTGCTACTTGGATATGCTATACGTAATGCGTCTTCCTTCCTAAGCGTATGGGCCAAGTCTGATGGCAACAGTACGGAAGGAACGATAACTATTGCAAAAGCTGCATTGGTGACGGCTATGCGTCATGTGGCGAGCACTGACCGATGTTTTCAAGATGACGCGCCGCTGTTTTGCGCGAACGGTTGAGAAGTAAAACGTTGTTTCGTCATGAGATCTAGGTCGCAAAATGTTTTTTTTAGTTGTTATTTTTTCTTTTTTCTTTTTTTTTTTTTTTTTCATTCGCGCCACGATACGGTCGTTGGCTTTCTGTTTTTTCCGTCGACAGTCAAGTGACTCGTTGCTACAGCCACACATAACCTAATGCGTGGCCGAGAAGTAATTATACACTTTCAACGGTGTCCCCCTATATACCGTTTGGAATGCCGTCAGCAACACAAAATGAAGAGCAACCCTTTCGAGGTTCTTATACAGGTCGGGACGTGGCTTGCTGCCCTCGCCAAAGCCGATTTTTAAACACGGCTCACAGGCATGCGCCCTTCTTGATACTCAGGGTTAACCAATTTGGGGGGGGGGGGGGGGAGTTGAAGTTTCACTACAAAGCCCCCCCTGCCCCTCCTATACTGAGGCCCTAATATGAACGCAGTGCAAGGACAAAGTCAATGATTACGGAAGCAGCACCTCCACACCACTCCCGCACCCTAATGTGTAATCCTGCGTACGCCTATGCTTTCGCTAGCCAGTGTTACCTGTCTGATAATGATACTAAATGCGATAACGGTGTATACCAAACCCTTCACTCGCTTTGGCGTGCGTGTAACTCGCGATTAAGATAACTGTGCAAAGATGTCACAGGCCACACAAAATTGCATGCTTTATAGTTTTTCGTTTATTGGTATTTGGATGAGCCTTCGTCGATCGATCGATTGATTGATAAATAGGAAATATAGTTACATGTTACATTAAAAAGTTACACGATACAGTTACATTACAGAGGAATAAAGTTACGTGTGAGCCACGGCTAAAGAATGCTGGGTGAGGGGCCGACAAGGTAACGTTGCGCCATTCCTAGAGTGCCCCGTCTCTCCCGTTTCGTCTACTAGAAGAAACGCCCCTGTTTCGCGGTACAGCGGGACGCAGCTGCAGGCTACTAAAAACGCACTGCACATTATCTCACGCATGCGAGTGACGTGTCGGCTTGAACCATCCTGCTTTTTTCAGTATCAAAGAGCAGATCGGTGCATACGCGAGGATACCGCAAACCGCACTGTCGGCACATGCAAGTACAGACACACACTGTATCGCACGCATACCATGGCGCTGTCGAGCCGCGTTCCTCGTCGACTGCTCGCGAGACAAAGCGTCGCTTGCTGTCGCCTCGCTCCGTTCTTCGCGTGCGCCAGGAGCCGACCGGTATGCGAAGTGTACCACGCGAACTGCGCGTGGAGAACGCCGTGTGCTTCCGCAGATGAGACCGCGAGCCTGCGAACCCGTTTCTTGAGACGTGCCGTCTTCCAGAATACAGCGCTTGGATCCAACAGGCTATTCAGCGGAACCAAGGTAAGCCTGTTCTATATATGACATGCTATAACAATGTATGGACACCCTTGCAATTCTTCAATAATGCCGTGCAAGAGTAGTTCCAGGATACGGTGGTGTCTGCATGTAACATCAACGAGAAGCGACACGATCAGTGATATACGACGCGCTCTCCATCACACCGCTTTTCTGAACACGTGATCGCGCAGATAACGCTGACAGGGTGTTGTATCTTTTGAGTAAGCGGCGTAGTAAACGGCGCTCGGCACTTGAATGTGCTTCGTGCGCTTGCGCGTCGTATAGCAGAATCGTTACTTCTCGCTTATATTATAGGCGCTGCCGTCTCCTGTTGTTAATTGTTTGGGTTCTAATAAAACTGTTGGGGTTTAATGTCCCAAAACCACAATATGATTATGCGAGACACCGTATTGGAGGGCTCCGGAAATTTCGACCACCTGGGGTTCTTTAACGTGCAGGACTGCTGCCAGCATCGCATTTCAGTGAGCGTTAATATATTATTGCCTCCGTAACTAAAGTCGTTGGACGCGAAGACTTCAGCGGGTCCAGCAAAAAAATACAGATGTCTGGGCCCTCTGCTTAACATGCCACCGGGAGCACAGACTCCTTCAAGACAGTCGTCGAAATGACCTTTTATTGTTGCACCTGGCGGCATGCATCTATGTTGAATAAACTGAATTAAATTGACAGAAATGAAGAAGGGGTGAAAATTGGCTACTCACACGTTACCAGCACGCCTTCATTACCTAAGAGCGAGCTGGATAACCTTGCATTCAAAGACAAGAACAGAATACATGTCCCAACTAGGTCAGTGACGCATTATGCATTATATAGAATAGAGCCTGTGTGAAATCCAAAACAAGTTTGTCACATTTTCTAGGTATGTAAAAAACAAAAAAACGTGACATTTCTGAAAGAACCATCTGCTGTAGAGAAGTCTGATTCGGGGCTTTGCAGTGTTAACTTTATTTCGATTTCTTTTCATATGTTTAAAAAAAGCTTGCCGTTATTTGAACATTCGCCTCTGCGCACGCATTAAAAGAACTTAAGCGGGCTTCTCCCCATAATGAATCGCATAGCGGAGAAGCCATCTTTGGTGAGCTCGTTTTAGTGGGTTTATGCGCCTGTGATTTGCCGCCGGTTGAAGCAGAAGCCTTATTCCCGTTTTTTTTTTTTTTTTTCGTTTTACTGAATAAAACTTCGAAGAACTATATTTACCTAAGCGTAGCGTCTGTTAATTCTGCTTGCGTCTTACATTTCGTTTGGAGAGTCGTATGTCGTATAGTCGAGGGCCCGTGCGCGCTCACAACGCCGCTCGTGCGTAAAAACTCATCGTATGAATAGCCGCCAGATATTCGTTATACTATATATATATATATATATATATATATATATATATATATATATATATATATATATATATATATATATATATATATATATATATATATATATATATATATATATATATATATATATATATAACTTAAGGTCAGAATAGCTAAGCTTACCGAAGAATCCTAGGTTGTCAAAACTGATCTGGAACGGCCGACTTCGGCGTCGTTCGTAGCCTCATGCTATAAGCATAGACAAGCATGCCTCGACAAGCATAGAAGTGTCGACGAAAGCTGACGCACGTGCAGTACAACAGAATATACCTGCCACTGACTTATCGCGACGTAGCGACTTATTATACATGACACACACTTGGTTTCCTCATCCTCCTACAGCTTCTGTAATGTCTCTCGAGGTCACAGTTCAAGCTAAATTCAGTGCTCCTTTAACATATATCAAGAGGTCGCGGGATCGAATCCCGGCATCGACGGACGGCCGCATTTCTCTGGAGGCGAAATGCTAGAGGCCCGCGTGCTTAGATTTAGGTGCACGTTAAAGAACCCCAGGTGGTCGAAATTTCGGGAGCCCTCCACTACGGCGTGGTTTTGTGTCGCAAAACCCCCCACATGTATTATTAATATATATATATATATATATATATATCAAGATATTGATACGAGGAAACTTAGGCGAGTTGGTGATTCGCTGTGGTTCATCATATCGATACTATTTTGTCTCAGGTAACTTTCCGAATCAATACCTTACGATCGATTAAGTCTCTGCTGTAAATGCATACGTTTAACAGGTAAAATGGTATTCGCAGATGAACGAATCAGGACAAACGGACAGCAGAAGTGTGCAGATACTTCTTTGGCTATAGCATGCGTCCAAACACTTAGAACTCTCTGAAGAAGTACCTCTCGGGGGAGGCGGTGGGTGGTTCCGTTGGCGCGAGGTGCGTGCCAAGCGATCGTCCCACTAGACCGTCTATGTATACCGTCGTTTTGTTGAGGGAAGAATAGAAACCAGATCAATGAGCTCCGAAGAAAACGATCTCGCGAGGGTTCCTCTCAGGGCGCCTCACCAGCACTGCGCAGGGAGATTTCGGTGTGTTAGACGTTGCCTAATAAATTCCAACTATGATGAAAGACCAGCGAGCTAGACACATACAGAAGATATGAGCAAGACTATGCGAATTAATCGTCCAGCGCATCGTCCTGCGCATTCCTTGTTTCTTGTGTAAATGCATCTATCTCGCTGGTTGATTTAGGCGCACGTTAAACAACACCAGGTGGTCGAAATTTCCGGAGGCCTCCACTACGGCGTCTCTCGTAATCATATCGTGGTTTTGGGACGTTAAACCCCAGATATTATTATTATCTCGCTGGTTTTCATCTCAGTTTAGCATGTATCAACTAGCCCAGCATTTAGCCCTACTATATTAATAAATTTTGTCTTGTTCTCTATATACATATATAGGGACGAGCACCTCGAGATGAAGTTTTTTATGTTAGTCTTATTTTCTGTTTGCTTTTTTATCAACATACATACATACATACATACATACATACATACATACATACATACATACATGCATACATGCATACATGCATACATGCATACATACATACATACATACATACATACATACATACATACATACATACATACATACATACATACATACATACATACATACATACATACATACATACATACATACATACATACATACATACATACGGTGTCTAAAGTTTAAGGATCACTAGGTCTGAAGACAAAACAAGACGCTGCACCACGATAAAAGCAAAAAGCAAGACGCTTCGGCTCCCACGGGTTTCCGTCAAACTCTCGACTTCATCACTGAGAAAACTTTTAAATTTCCCAGCAATTTGTGACTGTGTTCGGGCGAAGTGCACAGTACGTGCTGTTAGCGCTAGCTGTTCAGAACAGGTCGGAAAGCTAAATTCAAGGCTGCCTGCCGAAGCGGCGGGAATATGAAGCTTTTTCTTGTGTCCCGTGGTGCCCCGACCTCTTACTGTATACGTACACACATACGCGACATTTGAAAACTGCAAGTGAAGGAGCCGTGCTTCTGTGGTGGAGATTACACGCAACACCGCGCCGTTCTAGTGCACTGTGTGCTGCATCCGTTTCTCGGGCATTGTAGGCGACGTACGTACTGGAAACGCGACAGGCACTGTATACGCACTGTAGGAGCGATAGCCTCTGCCTCCGATGGCGATGCGCACGGGGCCCGATTACGCTATCGCGTTCTATTCTCGAAGGCGAAGCTCAAGCGTCCTCCAAGTTTTCATTTTTGCATCCATGGCGGATCCTTTTTTCTGTCGCACACGACCAAAAGGGCTGCGGTGAAACTTGCCCTCCCCCCTAATGGAGGACCCTGCGCCCGCCCATGCCTACAAACGTGTATTATGGCGAAGTGGACGAAGTCTATATATAGTAAACTTCCTTGCCTTTTCTTCGTTCCCTCTCTTCCTCTCTCCGTCGTATCAAAAATAAACGCTATAATTATCAGCTATAATATATAGCATGCATAAAGATTGGTTTGCTATAGCGTAAACATTTAATATCCTCAACTAATATTCTTTTTTAAAATTTGGGACCACAACAACATTGGATATGAACAATAGTCCTTAGCTCGTTCACGGCTCTCTGCCGTGTTTCTTATCTTCTTCAAACGAATTCGACAGACAACAACTTTATCGCGTTTAACGTGAGTGTTCGGCGCACACATACACCTCATTGTTTTCACATCTCTGTGAGTTCGATGCACTTTTTGCGTGGCGATTGTTTCCCGTTAAGCGTTTCATTTGTCAATTCGATCTGACGCCTTGTCATGCGGGCATGTGAGTGGCGACCTGCTGCGTTAGGAGCGTAGCAAACAGTTTCGCTTAACGAGAGCGGTGAATGGAAAGGCACTTTGCCAGTGCCAAAGCAGGTTATGCGCTACTAGTTTTTCGGCTGCTCCAACCAAAATTAATTAAATTAGATTCTGCAGGTTTACGTGTGTAAACAAATACGTATTTATTCATTCGAACTTTGCAGAGGAACACCTCAGCCTACACAGCCTCATTATGCACTTTTACCCATTCACAGGCGTGCGCAAGGTGGGGGAGAGGGGTGGCCCCTCCTTCCCCTTCTCACATAAGTAACCGTGGTCGCCATCTTGGAGTACTAGCTGGTTGAGATGCCGCGTGAACTCTTACTCGAACGCGCGGAGAAAGAAACGGTGACATCAGATTAGTGCCGGTGCCCCCTCGCGGTCCTTCGTGTTCCCCTTTGTGTTGCCCAAACATTACCCGGCATTCTTGAGCTACGACTGATCCGTGTGCCGTTAACAACCACACATTGTCAGCTAGGCTATATCACTGCGGATCTTCTTGTACGAACCAGCGAGCTCCGCAGGAGGTGGCGCCCTCTGATATCGTAAGACAGGCAGGCACTGGGTTTATCGTATAATGAAGTGAAGCGTGCAGACAACGACACACACGCACGTACGCACATACGCGCGCGCGCGCGCGCGCGCGCGCGCACACACACACACACACACACACACACACACACACACACACACACACACACACACACACACACACACACACACACACACACACACACACACACACACACACACACACACACACACACACACACACACACACACACACACACACACACACACACACACACACACCACAACAGCAACAACAACAACAAAACAAAGAAAGAGAGGGAGAGAAACAAACGACACAAACACCGGTGTTTGCGTTGTCTATTTCTATTTTCTTGTGTGGGTGTAACCGCGTGTTACTTTCTTCGAGGATAAATACCTATCAACTAACTCAACTTTCTATCCTTGTGAACTATATTGTTCTTTCTTTCTTTCTTTCTTTCTTTCTTTCTTTCTTTCTTTCTTTCTTTCTTTCTTTCTTTCTTTCTTTCTTTCTTTTTCTTTATTTCTTTCTATCTTTCTTTCTTTCGACCTATGATGTTACATGTACCACTTTCTTTTCTACTGTGCGGCGTTTCATATATCCATCAGTACGTGCAACATGCGAGCACATCCCTCGGTGTTGTCGTCGTGATGAACGTGTGCACATACGGATATGCCCGGTTATTGATTCACGTGCGTGTGCGCGTTTTTTATTAGCCCCGCAGTTTCGTTCGTTCCGACGTGTCCCATGGAGACGTATATACGTGCGCAATGGTTCGTCCCTCCGATGCAAACGAGCTCCTTCCACGGCCGCGTTTCTTGGCCTACACTTTTAATCGCTTTCGTGTCCGTGTGCCTGTGTGTGTATAGGACGGGTGACATCTTTATTTTTTTTAGTATTTCGGGAGTATTTTTTTTTTGCTATCTATGTACTCCGCTACGTCGACCCCTCGCTCCCAGGTCTTCTCGTAGCGCGTACGGGTCGAACCTTTCTGTTTCCCGACGTCTCCTCCCCGCAGCAACCAGACGTTCAATGACGCGGGTCGGATCTATATAGACCTCACGCAATCATGTCACGCCAAGAGTCTTCCGCCGGTCGTACCGCTAGCTGTCGCCATAGGCGTGCGATGGTTTCTCCATCAGGGGAGGGCCAAGTTTCACCGCAGCCCCCCCCCCCCTTCGTTGGTCGAGTCTGAAAGAAAGCGAGCTCCGCAATCGATACAAAAAAAAAAAAAGAAGAAGAAACTCAAGCTATGACGTGCTTCTCACAAAGGCCTGCCAATGGTCCCCGGCTTCCCCGGGGTAATGGATAGAAGCAAACAGTTTTTGAATGCAACATCAGGGGTCCAATTGGCCGCCATTATCGTCAAAAAAAGCACGCATAGCCATAACCCTGGGCATTAAAAAATGACTTGAAGAAAAGTCCGACTGAACAAAGGTAATGGGGCAGAATCGGTGCCCTCCTTTAAATAATTAGGGGGCGCCCCTCCCCCCTAATTAGGAGGGATGACCGGGGGGGGGGGGAGGCAGGCATAGGCGTGCCCCCCCCCCCCCCCTCGCACGCCTATGGCTGTCGCAGTGCAAAGTGTCGCAGGGCCTCATCAACCTTGAGGAATGAAATAAAGTAAGAAAGACAGAAAGAACACCGAAAAAAAGAAACGAGAGAGAGAGAGAACGAAGGAGCGAGGAAAGCTCGAGGGGGGTCGCGATACCAGTACGGTGAAGCCAGGCGTTCTGTCGCGCGATTAGATAACGGGCGTCGGGTGACGCCTGATGCACGCTTGTCTTAGCTAGCCTTCGGTAACGCAGAAACACGCGGTGAAGAGAAACATCGTCGGGGTACTGTCCTATCTTCTTCGTGGGGGTGTGGAGGGGGAGGGGTGTGTAGCTTTAGTGCTTCGTCATGCAGAGGGGACGCGTGTCACCTGCTAAGCGAATCATTCTTCGCTGTTGCGCACGTGTGCGTTTAGTTATCGCGTAAAAAGATACAAAAACACCTGCATACTTAGTTTTATAGGTGCATATTAAGTAACCCCAGATGGTCAAATGAGTCCGGAGTAGGCCACCATATCGTGGTTTTGGCACGCAAAACGTCAGATTTTAGTTACCTCGTGAAAGGTAATTATAAGAGACTGTTTAACCAGTTCAACCTTTGTGAAGTAAGCATTACTTGAAATATTCCGTTCGACATTCGCATGTATGGAAAATGTTGATTGCTTGGAGAAAGAATGTAGGCCAGGCTTCTCAAGCTTATCGCGCCGAAGCCCCAGCGCCATTACGTCGCTGTGACGTCAAGGATATCGCAGTAGGCTTTAGGTCGCTTCGGTATAGAAAAAAGAAAAAGAAATGTTTCGACGCTGCTGTGTTGTGAGTCGTTGTTGAGTCCTTATGCAATCCTGGCTAAAATACTGCTAGACCGTGAGATGCTGTGGAAATCCGCGACGCCACATATTTGTTCATGCATAAACTTTCAAGACAATGTTTCCACTCGTTATATGTTATTGAGCCTTTTCTGTCTCGCTTAAAGTCCCCTCCTCTCACGGTCAGAGATGTCGCTTTGCTGATAACAACAACACAGGAGAGATAGAGAGAAGGAAAACAAAAGAAAACGTAAATTACTAGACAAAAGCATCATTCAGTTCTCTCCCTCCCTCTCTTATCTATTTTGTTGAACCGAAGCGGCTAACACGACACTGCGCCCACAGAAGGAGAGCGAAGGATTAATTGCGCTCCTACTTGCGGGACAGTGCTCCTTGAAGGGGAGATCACAGAAGTGATATGAAAATCACATAAACGGAAGTACGCATCTAAATAAAAGCACTGATAAGAAGCCTACACTTCCAGATATTACAGATAATACAACTGTCGAAAAGCAGACGCCGGCTCAGTGTGTCTTTCGATCAGACATCGAAAGATGTAATAACTGCTAATGGGTTATTGGGTGCTAACTGTTAACTGTTAATGGGTGCTAACAAACCGCGCATTTCTGGAAAGCTTAAACGCTGCGAATCTGTACGTGATGGCGGAGCTGGTTGAAAAGGTTCAAGCAAACAAAGAAAACCAAATCTCATTATGGTACGATCAAGAAATAAGCGTCGTCGCGACATCTAAAGAATGCGCGCGTATCTCGGCACCCGTGCGTTCCCTGTAAAGGTCACTGGCCTGCAATGTATACCCGCACGATGGAACAGCGTCAAGACACTGTGACGTGGGCGTTAGTTATTCACAGCAGTTAACCTTTCCGGTCTGCGGTGTGCATTTAATTTGTCGTTTAAATGTCACCGTTTCGACACGGAGAAGCAGCACCCGCCGCGGTGCTCCATGCAGTGGTAGCTCGACTGCTGACCCGAAGGTCGCTGGATCGAATCCCGGCCGCTGCAGCCACATTTCGATGGAGGCGAAATGCTAGAAGCCCGTGTGCTTGAGTTTATAGGTGCATGTTGAAGAACCTCAGGTGTTTTAAATTTCCAGAGCCCTCCACTACGGCGTATCTCATAGTCACATCGTGGTTTCGGGACGTAAAACCTTAAACATTATTATTTGACGCTGAGAAGTAGCAGCTTGTACGCTTTAACCCTCTCCCTACCCCCCTCCCCTTCTTCGTTATCATATTCTCGATTGGAATCTTAATGTACGTTAACATTCAGTAAACGAAAAGGGGCAAGTAACTCACAAGCGACGTACAGCAGGTGTTTTCTTGGAAGGAGGACCGACAGAATTTGTTTATCTTTAGCATTGAAGACATCATATCACATATTGTTTGACAGGTCTGATCGATGGTATACTGGAAGTGCACGTTCGTTGTGTGCATGCTTTTAACGCTTCGTTTCGCAGAAATTCCGGTGTCGGTGTCGGCGACGTCTTTGGTTGTGAGCGAAAATTCGAGGTATACATGCAAATAAAGATAGGATCCGGATGGCGTACGCACTTTGGCTTTCCTTGCGGCACGGCTTAGGTCTCCACCGAGAAGCGAAGGTAGGCTAGCTGTTGGGAAGGCGATACGAACACGGTCCGATTACGCTATCGCGTTCTACTACAGAGGAGCTAGCTTCTGGGTTGTCAAACTTTTTTTGTTGTCTCTCGAACTCAGTTTTATGACCTCTTCAATAACAACATTTTTATTATTTCAGCATTATCTTTTTTCCGCTGTTTTAGACCGCAATAACTACGGGTACTTTAATCAGGTGCACGAGGCCATAGAAACAGGTCATAATTTCTTTATTATTCTTTCATAATTAACGTACCTTCATCCACATTTGCAGCATGTATCCTAAAAAGACACATATAAGGTAGTTTATCTTAACCTTGCTTATTAGCCAAATTAAAGGTGAGATTCCCCTTATCCCCCAGGAAGCTTTATGTACTCTGAGAGCACTACAATAATTCCCTTAACCCCCAGGAAGCATACTCTACTATGTACTCTGAGAGCACTACAAATAATCCAACCGTGTTACTGTGTTAATGCTTCTTTTATTTGAATGTTTACTTTGTGTAAATATTTAGCTGCATTAAACATACTTTTGTTACTCATTTCTTATGGGAGGTCCCCTGTACAGTTTGTTGACTTTGGGACCTCCCTCCGTATCTGTACAATCCCCAATTGTAACTACCATTATTTGAAAAAAAGGGGGAAAAAAATCTGCAACTTTAAGTTACTTGCAATAAATATGCGACGTTTTGCTATCTGATCTATAATATTCTTAAAATCATTTTAAAAAAAAGTCAGTTGGGCTAATCATCTGACCACAATTGATTGGCGATTCTAATTTTATAATTCGTAGAGTTTTTGCGTCCCAAAACCAAAATATGATTATGAGGGACACCGTTGTGGAAGGCTCCGGAAATTTCGGCCACCTGGGGTTCTAAAGTGCGCCTAAATCTAAGAACACGGGCTTCGAGCATTTTGCCTCTATCGAAATGCTGCTGCCGCTGCCGGGATTCGATCCCGCGACCTTCCGGTAAACAGTCGAGGATTGGCGATTCTACAGTAGCGGTTCTACACAATCGCGACTCGTTCGTCTGCGGGTCTGTCGTTCCTCGACTGTCGAGTTATATGCGACACCGGTCGTTGCTGCGTCGCGAACTGTTTCTTTGCCGCGCGGTAGACTCCGATAAGTGGCTTCGGGTTTTCGCTGCAAAACACCTATAGACTATTTGTAATGCGGCAGGCAAGGCGCCAAACGGGTAAAAAAAAAGAAGAAACAATTGACATGCGACATAACGGCGCCGGAAGGCTTCACGCGACCTTCGAAGCCATCCTATCGGCTAGCGTCCCGAGACTGGTGCGGAGGAATTAAAAAATATATACAAATAGTAATAAATAAAAAAAAACAATTCAATTCGTATTGAGTGCGTCACTCCCGCAGGGATTTATCGTCACGAAATGTTTTCTTTACGGATCCCACAGTTTAATTCTCGATAATTTTAACCATCACTTTTTTATTAGTTCTTATATCTTCGTACTTGTTTATTATTATTATTATTATTATTAATATTATTATTATTATTATTATTATTATTAGTAGTAGTAGTAGTAGTAGTAGTAGTAGTAGTAGTAGTAGTAGTAGTAGTAGTAGTAGTAGTAGTAGTAGTAGTGGATAGTGGTAGTACTTTTGTTCATTCAGGATGACAACCCAAGCTATGATATATCTACCGTGCGCGCACTTATTAGCTTGCCAGTCATAGCATTAAAGGAGTACTGACACGATTTTGAAGTGCAGCAAAATGGACGTTTTTGGTTTCCTTGGCATGTAGTGTTAACGCTCTCCCCACACCGCATCCGGGAAACACGTATAAATATTTAAATTTGATTTTAAAGTTTTCATCTCCCAGCATCTGCAAGGCAGCTTCACCGCATGGAGAGCCCTATGACGTTTCAAGTCAGCTCACTTGGTTTCCGAAATCTGGGTTCTGCATGCAGCCTAAATCACAGAAATCGCTGTCGGAGGCACTGGACGACAGTTCACTCATCATGAACCACGTTCGACTGACAGCAAAGGACAGCAGGTGCATATTTCGTGGGTTGCAGTCTGCCCGTGACGTCACGGGCCGACTTGACACGTCACTATGAAGCCGCCCTCTCGAAACCGAAACCGAAACTGCTGGTTGAAAGAAGCGGTATTAAAAATATATGCAATGCATCCCCAGGCACCACTACACTCTTTTTAGGATTCTCGACGCCCGTGCTTTCATTTAGAGCAACAACCCGAAAATTTTGAAAATTCATGTCAGTACTCCTTTAACAGATAATTAACCCCGCTAACGCAATTATGAAACCCGCCTGATTCTCGGCCATTGCCACTTCCTTGGGTGGTCATCTTAATCTCCTTCTTCACCAAGAAATGAGCTTGTCAAATCTATCCGGTGGAACTCCTTGCAATGACGCGACGAGATTCGAGCATTTTAATTTTAGAAAGAAAAAGAATGAAGTGCCGAATTAAGCGTCTAGAAGTGTTTCAGCCAAGACCTAGCTCTCATCGACGGATGAAGCCGTGGGTCTCTAAGGCCTCACTTTTGTTAAGCGCGTGAAGTACGTCACAGGTACCACCTTCGAAGAGAATATACAGATCTCAAAGGCCGCACGTGTTTCTGCTCTCGGAAATCTGACATGTCATGGGTTTCATGCGGGCTCATTGTGAATGAGTCGTGCTCCATTTGCAAACGAAGGTGTGTCATGTTCCATTTTTTTTCCGTTTCTCAAAAGACATGGGTGGATCTACATTCGAATAACTTTTTTTTATTACTTCTCGTAGAGTACAATATATAGGTACATGTTGACCTATATTCGTCTATTTTCGAGTAAATACGGTCTACTGAATAAAGCATCGCAGTTTAAAGGCATTCACACTGTCAGTACAAATTTTGTCTCAAGTAACTACGGAAGCAAGAACAACAACAAGAAAACAATGTGCCGCACACAAAGCTTCTCTAAAGTGCAGATCGAAGGTCATTGTCTAAGCACATACTTCAAATATCGCATAATCTTTTCCCAGCGCTCCGAAGGCTACGCATAATTCCTGTCTCTGTCTGAAATAAACCGGGCATACCTTGCATCGCTTAAAAAAAAAAAAAAAACCGACGGAATACAGCACAAAGCTGAACACAGCACATGTGAAAATGTAGCTGCATAGACGGTGCGTGATGGAACTTAAGTGCCTCGTAATTCACTTCCCGCACCTGGAAATCTCCTACCTTATACTGTTTATATGGCGAAGGTACACGCTTGGTTGCTTAGCAATGACGTTGTTTTATCGTAGCAAGAAATGATTAGTTTGACTTCTGAGAGAATACACTTCTCTGGACTTCAAAAGGTACGGTGACGTAACTACGGCGTTCTGCGTAGAGTATCAGGCTGATCGTCGCTGACGCAGTTGGAACAAAACATGCACTTTAGTGACTAATGTAGGCAAATATAAATTATGGTTCTGATGAAAAAAAGGGGACGGTAGGCGTATCCTGCTTAGAGCGCGTAATCCAGCCATTTTTACTGTGAGCAATCGCCACGCGATAAACCCCTGAACCACGGGCGCAATAAAGCCATTCAAGTGCATGCAACGCGCCGGGTGAATGTCACCGCCATGCTTCTTGCTGCGTCCGGTTATCTTCAGACGGGAACGTAGACGTGGCGTCTGAGAGGCAGTCGTTATCGTATCAGCAGCGCGCATGCGACGAGTGTCTGTGATATTACACGACGCTAAGTGTCACGCTAAGCGGCGCGAGCGCTCGCTTTCGACGCGCTCCTACACGTCGCTTCATGCTGTATAACGACTTTATAAGGGCGCCTCATTACAATTCCTGGCGCGCAGCCTGATTAAAAGAAAAAGAAATAGAGACAAGAAACGCCTAAGAAGGCGAGACGGCACGAAGGATTCCTCCTCGAGGAATGAGGAATTCAGAGAGAGAGAGAGAGAGAGAGAGAAAGTGATGTGCGTATTACACGTTCACGGGTCTGCAGCGTTGGTAGCGTTGGCTGGATATAAGTGGCCGGAACCGGTAACATTTTCTCGGTTCTACAAAAACAATGCGCTCATGCCTCGTTACAGCAGCGTGTGTCTTTGGGTACACTAACTACATTTCCTCGTTTTTATTTCGAGGCCAATAAATAGCTGCATTTATCGTACTACACACACGTGTGATCAACAAGAGTCGCACGAAAACAACTGCTGTGTCGTTCCGTGCAACTTTATCGCTTTGCGAGCCGTTGCCTTCACGTTCCAGAGAGTCGGGTTGAAAACAATAACCAACCACTGTGTTTTGCAATGCACGCAAACTTGAAGTCTTGTCGGTCACAACCACGTTTATAATTAAAGATTAAAAATTAAGATAAATTACGGGGTTTTACGATTCAGAACCACGATGATTATGAGGCATTCTGTAGACTAGAACTCATGACTAAATTTAACTACCTGGGCTTTAACGTTCGTCAAAATCCGAGTGCACCAGTGCTTTTCGTCCGGGATTGAATCACAAATAAAAACGCACCGTAAGCAACGTGCCTTATTCCTGCGTGAAAGGAAGCAGCGGGAGACATTTCTTGTTTATTATTGACATATGTACACGCACCTACTCTAAATTGCTCTGTGTTTCGTTGTTTCTTTTATCCCAAGCATATTAGCTTACACGCGCCCTTCTGTGAAGCGCAAACAGGTTTACGCGCGCAAAGCACCGCGAACCGTGGTGACGTCAATCCAGAAGCCAATCAACTACGCGCGCAAGGCTCTCCGCGCGTTGACCGTGCTCTTACCTCGATGCAGTTACGGTGGCGCCATCGCAGGAGGAGGCGATGGTTGGCTGCCGACTCCCGCGAGAGGGAATGCGGGCACATGTGCGTTTTCACGACTTGCTTGGGCCGATAAGCTCACTTCACTTTGGGACATTCAGGCGTCGGCAACGTCAGTGACCATGTCCGAGAAGGCGACGACGTTTCACGAGGATGGACTCACCGCCCAGCAGCTAATTGGACAAGGCGACGGGCTCACCTACAAGTACGTCTCGCCTCCGGCATAAACACAGCTTCACACAGCCGCGCAGCCTTTCCTTCATTCTTTTTTTTTTTTTTAACGACGACTACGCGTGCCTCTTCGTCTTTCATATTCGTGTATTCCGTGCGCTCCGTTTCCTCGTATAGAGCACCTTGACTTAGCGCAAACAGGTCCACCGCAGTCGAGCCCGCTCCGACGGGCACCCCAGCCGCTCTGCATCTTCGCCGGATTCCGTGCGTCATCGCGCCTGGGGAGCACGAAAAATAGCAAACATCCAAACTTGGGCGTTGCTACGTGACATGCAAATAAAAAAATAAAATAAAATAAGCGTGGCTTGCGGGGGTGGCACGCCTTCGAAACAGCGAAACTTAACGCGCCGCAGTTTAAAAACGGGGCAGTGCTGTTATTCGCGTAGTCATCTTGTTTATATCTCTCTGACGCATGCTGAAATATTCCAATTTGGCGGTTTTTTTTCGTCGTTCCCGCTGCGTGCAGTCCGTGACATAGGTGCACGAGGCGTTGAGTAGGTCTTTGAACCTCGGTGGGACCGGGTAACAACTTTCTTTTAGGTGCCGCGTCAGCCGGCTGCCTCTTTCCAATCGCGCTTTCGTGCCACTCTCAGTGATGCGCGCGAACCAGTGGGCTGTTCATAAGCCAGCGCTTGTGAAAGTTGTACTACTACTACGTGCGAGCGTCCAATTACGCGCGCAACAGTTGTCAACTGATCCCTTTAACTGCATTTAGCACCTTTTTTTTTCTTTTTTGATCTTTTTTTCACCGTCTGAGATGTATTATTCAGTTAAATGATACCGCCCTAGCGCTCACTGGAATTCGTCGTGCTGTTCTATTAATAATTCGCGGCAAACAAATACTTTAAATACCAATTCGTATATATTATTTGGCGACAGTAGGCAACGAATCCATGCCCCTCGACGATTACGCATGGCGAAATTAAGGGCATTCCTTGTTTGTTTGTTTTTTATCTACGAAGTGATTCGCCATAATCCAAATATTTCCTCGCGTACTTGTTAGTGCTGTGTATAAATTTAGTAGGGGCGGAAGGCTTGTATTCTTTTATTTTTAATCCGCACACACTGTGGACACAGCTGCAAACTGTAGCCGGAAACTCCCTGCTTAATATCACTGCCTTCTCTCTTCTGTTTTCCCTATTTGCACGGCTATTTCGTTTTATTTTTATTGAGCTGCTAGATTTTATTAAAGCGTATTGCCTTTTCTTCAAATGACCTTGTTTTCTTATACAATGTTGAGGAGCACTGAGAACCAATTTTTAGCTTCACTTAAACGTAAACTGGTTAGCGTGGGGAAGAAGAAATCAAAAGATTTGGTGTTTCACTTATCTACTTAAGGACACAGGTGCATAACAAGCGAAAGCATGAAAAAACAGAATGGTGCATCTGACTGGGTTCCCATTTATGTGGTTTTCTTTTTATTACGTAAGGTTTTTTTTTAAGCAGTAAACCAACATGTCTATTTGCGGTACAGAGCCCCTTCTTAGACCTAATGAGCGTCTGCAACTTAGTGGTTCAAATGAGGGTGTATCCCATCATCCATTTAATGCTCCTTCCTAGCTGATGAAGGAATTCATGCATATGCTTTCTCAATGTTGAAACCCATGTTCAATGAAAGTACTGCAAATTTACACTGTACTTTCCCTTGTACGAGCTTATTGAGGACAAACATTTTGCATCTATCTCTTCTGAGGTTGTCACAGGTTTTACTTTTAAAAATTATTCGGTGATCTTAGTGCTATGCAACTACTCTCCTGGTTGCTTTGGGCTGCACTATGCTGATCAATGCTTTTCGATTATTTTTATTTCAGTGACTTCCTCATCCTTCCTGGCTACATTGATTTCAACGCTGACGATGTTGTAAGTGCTGCATCAGTTTTGAGCCTAGGTATCATATATGATGGATGACTGGGCGTATTGGTTTAGCATGTTCCGAGACCAAAGTTACCAAGGCAACGATATGTATCTCCCTTTATCTATCGTTGTCTTCGCACCTTTCGCCTCGGAACATAGCCTAGGTTGTCGCATCTACAAAGCATAAATGCATACCTGGTTTCACGTCATGCAGACAATGCCACGAAAGTTAACTACATAGAGTGGTTATCAAAATATGTAACTCTGGTGTTTGAATGGGAAATTATATCTTCAGCTTCTAGACATATTTACTGCTGTCATGAACGAAGCTCAGTGTCTTGTTGAATAATCTAATCTTAGCATAGTCTATTTTTAATTGGTGATAAATTTTGTTTTGGTTGCAAATGTAGAAAACGCAAAGTGTTGCCTTAGGCTTTACAGCTGCCTGCCGAGTGCATTAGCTAACGAGTGTGTAGTCTTAAAACTGCTGCTTGATATCATGTAAGAGCATGCACCACTCATTGTGGTATTTTATAGTTTGGCAACCTTTTTTTTTGCATATTCCTGAGCAAGAGAGCTAAAATTTGATTAATTCTGCTTGTAATCCATTCCCCTGCTTTATTTTATAGTCACTGTTGTTGTTTTCAAAGGTGTCATTTAATATAATTATGCCAGGGTAAGCTCTTTCTTCTGAAGTGGCATGAGATGTTGAAATTTGGCAGTATGAATTAGCATGTGAATGTGTTGGTCGTATTCTTGTTGACATCTAGAGTGAGTGAAGCTAAACAGCTCATGCGTTGTGATAACCAGTTGCCTAATTTTAGATTAGAACATTTGCTGAATCAATTCAAATGACACATACATGCATAATTGGAAATCTCTGAAGCAAGCTTCTAATGTCCTGCGACAGTGCTCAGCAGAATAGACACGATAACAGACTTTTCTTAAGCAAAAGAAATGTTCCTGGTGTATTTCATAGACTGAAATCTTGGTTTGTTGGTGTGGACACAGTCACATTATCTGATGACTTTAACTCACTTGTTTATTTATTTACGGCATTCTCAATGGAGAACAATTACCACTAGAATCATAGCGTTGTATTGAAGAGTTGTTTCAAGTAGTAACTGACCATATCATATCTGTCATCATGAAAATATGTGAAAGCGCTTTCTGTAGGAGGGTTTAGAAGTTGGGCAGACCTGTGCTTATTGTATTTTTTTCCCCCATACAGGAGCTTACATCCAAGCTCACCAAAAAAATCACTCTTCAAGCCCCCTTGGTATCATCGCCTATGGACACAGTCACAGAATCTGAGATGGCCATCGCAATGGCGGTATGTGCTTCTGGAGTCGGTTTTCCATTAGTCCTTCCGTTAACCTTGTGCGGCCTGTGGAGTACCGGATAACTATTCATGTTCACTAATCATGTTTGTGCTCTACGTAATCAGCGCAGCTAGCCTTACTAAGCCTAGAAAGCTTTTCGAAAATAATTTTTGTATCATAAATGCTCAAGATTTTTTGTGTATACAACAGCAAGCTTATAAGCTAACCTATACGAAAATTACCTGAATGGTTCAGAGACCGGTATGTAGTTTCCCGTAGATGCACTGAGCCTTTTTACGTACTCCTGTTACATATTGCCTTTAATGGACCTTTAAACGAGTGCACTGTTACTAAAACGATTTGCTGTCTTGTACCCTTAAGTTGCTGAACAGCCTATTGGGACTCTAGAGTGAGCATTGCACTGGCAGAACTGCTGTTCATTGAGTGTGTGTGACTGTGCAGCTCTGCGGAGGCATCGGCATCATTCACCACAACTGTACTCCAGAGCATCAGGCCAGCGAGGTGAACAAAGTGAAGGTATGCAGGAACTCTTTCATTCTTGATTCTTATTGCTGTTCGTTATCACCTGCAACATGGCGTTACTCTGCCGATATCACAGATGCCGTCCTCTCAGTGAATCACGAAAGAAAAGACTGAATCTAAGCACTAAACACTGTTTTTCACCTTTGATTTCATCCATGCAAATAAATGTGAAAAGATCCATGGAGAAAACACTGCATCAACTAAGACGAGACTGCCCTTTTAATGTGGGGACCCCTCGGTTAATGTTTTGTGAATAGATGCTAACGGTACATTTCAACTGAGGAATGCAGTCCTTAAATGTTTTCTTTTTATGGCTCATGAATATTTTCCAGTTGGTCCCATGATAAAATGGTGCTCTGCTGTATTGATGCTGTCATTAGCCCCCTCATGCCCAGCTGTCATAACAACGAGGAAAAATGCATTCATTCAGCATAACAGATTGGAATTTTTGAAAGGGCACCACTTTGCAGACCTTGTCGTGTATTCTGTGTCAGTTTCACCAGGTGTTGTTTCAATAGATGCCTTTTGCCGCGTTTTTAATGACCGTTTTTGCCACCTTATTAAGCTGGTGTGAAATGAGTGTATACTGGTAGTATCTGGTTGCTTTAGTGTGCCTTGTCATGAATGTTTTTTTTCATACTCGAGTGCTTGAAATTGTTCTTGTCGAAACACACTTTCCTGCAGAAATACAAGCATGGTTTCATCCACGACCCGGTTGTTCTAAGCCCAAACAACTGTGTAGCTGATGTGTTTGAAGTGAAGAGGACGCATGGTTTTGCCGGTGTTCCCATCACGGATACTGGGAAGCTTGGTGGCAAGCTCGTCGGCATGGTCACCTCCAGGGATGTTGACTTCATCCCTCCTGAAGACCACAACAAGCTCCTATCTGAGGTGGGCGTGCTTTTACTTAGTATGTACAGCTGTGAGCAATATGAGAGTTTAACCAATTTCATGTTTAATCCATGATTACATGTAATGTTCCTATATTAGTGTTATGACCACTTTTGTGCTTGCAGACTGCGTTTAGCTTCTACGACCTTTCAAAGGAATTTGAGTGTTCCTTTCAGCCTTCACTACTGTACCTCCTCCATTGTGTGGACGGGATGGCTACTCTACTCTAATGACATTGAATGTAATAAAACCAGAGCAGCCAGTTTACATTACTGTGCCGTTGGCTACATACTGGAAAAGTTTGAAGGCTTGGCAGGTTATCGTAATGCTTGGTGCTTGGGAAGCGGCACTCTTGGTCAGTTCATGCACTTCCTTTTCATTTACTGCATATTCTGCCAGGCATTATAAAATGTGCCTAATTACGATATTGAACTGTAGATTTTACTGCTTTGTACTGGCTAGTCTTAACCTAAATTATTAATTCAATTGACTACTGGCTTGTGAAGTCATCCGATGGAGGTGACTCCGATATGTCTCCGGGCACTCGTAATATGTTTGATTTTAAAAACTATTATGTTTCGGCACTCAGCATCTGGGCAACGTGCAATGAAAAGATGTGGAATCCTGTTTTAGTGATCACTTGTGAGCATGGTATACAGTGTGATAAAACGCATGATAAAGCAGCGGGACAGATGCCAGTGTGTCCCCAGAATGTTTCTGAATGCAGTGCAAATAATTGTTGGAGTGCCACTATTGAGTTTATGCTGAAAAAAAAAAAAAGAGACGTTACATGCGACAGCTGCACTTTTCTGTGTTTGAGCAGTAATTACTGACCATTTCATTGCTTCCTCGAAGTACTTTGGTGATACGTAGATTCGAAATCTGATAACTGCCACACTGTATAGTAATGCCAGAGGAATGCTGCTGCAGTTCTTTCATATACAGCATTCCTTTGTTTCTTGCATTGTCAATGTTGTACCACGCCTGAAACACACATCTCGTTATCAGTGAAGCACTTGTCAAATCACTGTGATACAGATGGGATCTTGACTGATTCTAAACGTCTTGAAAGAAGGAAGGAGCACACGTGGGTGTCTTCTTCAATAACATTGTGTTGTGAACTAGAGAACATTCAGTCAATAAGATAGTGGAAATTAGGATGAGGGAATGCATTTCTTGGGGTGAATACCTCTGCACCATATGTAAAGATGCAGTGCTTTCTGCAGAGTTGTTTGGTGGTTTCAGTGCAGCTGTTGCCTGTGTCAAAATAATGCTTTAGAAAGGTGTGTGCGTCACAGATGCACCCAGATGTTAAATTGTTAAGTGAAGGTGTTTCACGAAGGATGGCGTTCGTAAAACTTGTCTCAGTGACACGGTTCTTGTAAATACAAATACTCTTCATCGACTTGCCGCAGGTGATGACCTCCCTAAAGGACTTGGTCGTGGCACCCTCCAAGGTCACCCTCACTGAGGCCAACTCACTGCTTCAGAAGAGCAAGAAAGGTGACTTGTCCTAGACGTCTAGTAGAGTTTTGAAGGATCATTGAACTATCTTGCAATACTAATTTCTTTTCTGTTGGACATTGAAGTGGGCTGGCCTTGTAGTGTGCTTGTTGGGCATCTTCAAGATTTCATTGTAATAGCTGAAGTTGCAATTCGTGTTATCAACTGAATGATGAAAACTGCTCTGTAATTTGCTTTAAAAAGGAAGGACATGCATCAAAGTTGATTGTCCAGCATACATGGCTGTTGAAACTTAGGGAGCAGGCTGTTATTTGTGCCTCGGGTCATTCAGTACAGTCTCAGCCCAAGTGTAGTGAACAAAATGTCTGTGGCAGAATTGATGTACAACCAGCAATATAAAATTACGGGACAGAGGTTCCATGGCAGATGTGAATTTCTACTCTGCTACTGCATGACGCTCCTAAATTAATGGATGACTTTTTTTCTTTCGCAAAAGTACTACAGGCTGACACTTTTAGAGGCTTTGTTCTCAGGCTGAGAGGAAATTCTGCTTATTCTAAAGTTTCAGGCCCCTTAAACTTGTGGCGAAGGGTTGCATATTTAGAGGCACTCTACATATGTTTTTGTAAGGTTTCTAGCTACAAAATAGGTCAGGTTTGAGATGTTGAGAATTTGAACATGTAGTACTAGCTGTGCTATCCGAAATGGCCCTTTGTCTAATATTGTACAGTAATCGCACCATAACTTCTATTTCGGAATGTTGCACGGACGTCCATCTTTGTAACGTTTAACATCTTCATGCATACCACCTACCTTGGTTCAAGAGTTAGTCTTGCCCAGCTGCCATACTCAGTCAAATCTTGCAGCAGTGAGTTCTGCTCACGAATGCTTAAAGACAGCTTTTAGTGCGGCACAAAGATGGTTGAAAGTGAAAGTTTGTATCCTATAGTATATTACAACATAGTACATACCGCAACGCTCTCATTGTGAATGCATGAGCATGCAGCTGCTGTTTTGCTTGCCGTGCTATGGACATTTCAACTCTCCCTCTGTACAGGCAAGCTTCCCCTGGTGAACCAGCAGGGCGAACTGGTGTCACTTATTGCACGAACGGACTTGAAGAAGAGCCGAAGCTACCCGCTTGCCTCCAAGGACGAAAACAAGCAGTTGCTGGTTGGTGCGGCCATTGGTACTCGGGAGGCTGACAAGCAACGTCTGGATCTCCTGGTCCAAGCTGGCGTGGACGTTGTCGTACTGGTAAGTGAACGCACAGCAGACATCGGCATCCATGTGTGGGTGTGCTTGATCGTTATCTACTCTCATGCTTTTGGAGCATAGTTGTGGCATGTATATAATGAAAACTAGTTGTTTGACTGGTCATAGCTAGTAACTGGTTCATCTTAGCAGGTGAACAGCTGAAGGACCGAGTATTGTTTAGTCTGGGCAGCCTTTTGCATTGTGTAAAAAGTACAAACATACTGTAAGTATGACTCGTTCGTAATCTAAAACCTCTCTACTAGCATTGTCGTGCTTGTGCACAGGCCACTAGCTGGAATTAATTTTTTCATCCTCTTCTGCGTGGCAATCTGTGCGTTTCTTGAACCTGTCGAAAGAGGGTGCTAAAGCGTATTTCCTGTTCAGTCGCTAAGCAAACCTGGCAATGTTTCACAAGGAAACAGTGCTAAGGTTCAGACATCTGTACAGTAGAATCTCGATGATACGATCACGGCTAATACGAATTTCGGGATGATACGAATTTTTCTGTGGTCCCGGCCAAGGCCCATTAATTTACAACGTGCTTGAGTACGGTTGTTACGAACTGATTTTTGACCCGCGTCGTTTGATACGAATAAACGCCGCCCCACCCAACGCAACGTTGGCCCCACCGACGGCCGCGGAAGATAGCAGCGTGCACTTACGGCGCTGGAATGCGTGCGGCGCCGCCGGTTTGGCATGTTGCCAGCGCCGCCGGCGAGCAGCGCGCGACAGCCTCCAAGATCTGCGTGTATCGGAGGCCGGAGTGTGCCTTTTGCTTTCTCTTGAAGATTACAGATGGCGCTGGCCTCGTTTTTTTTTTTTTTGTTTTTCTTGGTGCGGAGGCAGGCCGGCAGGCGGAGACGCCGGAGAGGGAGAGGCACGGCCCGCGGGAGCTTCTTTCTTCTATGCGTGCCGTCGGACGGAGTGGTTGTCGTTGCTGTGCTCGAGCCCGCGTTCTTGCTTTGTTGTGATTGTGCCTTTTTTGCCAAGTGGCAGCAAGCTATGTCTCGCAAGCGGAAAGCCCTCTCCTTTAAGGAGAAACTGGACATTCTTCGAAAGGTCGATGAGGATCCCAAAGAAAACGCACGGAGTTGGCTAAGGAGCTAGGCCTCGCAACGTCGACATTAAGCACAATTGTTGGACAGCGGGACTTTCATTCAACGTCAACGCGAGGCAAGCGAAGACAGCCCAACACGTGAAGCTTGAAGAAGCTCTTCTGACCTGGTTTAAGGAGGTTACTGCAGCTGGTGTGAACATCGATGGCAAAGTGTTGCGTGAGAAAGCCGACGAGATCGCACTTGCTCTGCGCATCGACGGATTTCAGGCCTCAGGTGGGTGGCTGCACCGTTTCAAGACGAGACACGGTCTCGTTTACAAAAGCGTCTGTGGGGAAGCGAAGAAGGCTGACGAGACCGTTGTTAGCGACTGGCTCGCGAAGCTGCAGTCACTCATCTCTGGGTATGAGCCTCGTGATGTTTTTAACGCAGACGAGGCTGGCCTGTTTTTTAACCTTCAGCCTGAGAAGAGCCTTTGCTTAAAAGGCGAAGCGTGCCAAGGAGGCAAGAAAAGCAAAGAGCGAATAACGGTGCTTTTGTGCTGTAACGCCGACGGGTCGGAGAAACTTAAGCTGACGGTAATTGGCAAATCCCAAAAGCCTCGGTGTTTCAAGCGCGAGAGCCATTTGCCGTGCGTCTATCGCGCAAACAAAAAGGCGTGGATGACGGCGGCCCTGTTCGAAGAATTTCTGTCGCTCCTTGACAGAAGGATGGCCTGCAAGAATCGGAAGATTGTTTTGATTCTTGACCAGTGCGCCGCCCACCCGAGGCAAGTAACGCTCCAAAACGTCAAACTGATCTTTTTGCCCGCGAACACGACGACGCACCTGCAACCGCTTGACGCTGGAATAATAAAAAACCTCAAGCATCATTTCAAGGGCCTTCTTGTGCGCCGCCTGCTTGCCAATATTGACAGAAAACACGAAGGCGACCTGCGAATAAGCCTCCTGGACGCCATCCATTTTATCGCTATGGCTTGGGATCGAGTAACGCCGACTACCATAGCAAACTGCTTTGCGAAATGCGGCTTCTTCAGGAGTTCCGAAGAGGTGCCCTCAGAGCAGGAAGAGCCAATTGAGGGTTGGGAACTGCTTGATGCTGGTGTACAGCTGAAGACTTCTGCACGGCGGATGACAACCTCGCCACTTGTGGTGCGCGCACGGTGGAGGATATTGTTGAGGAGGCCACATGCGAGGTTGCCGATTCCAGCGATGATGGCGACAACATAGACGAGGGCGATGGTGAAGGACCACCACCGGCGGCTGAAACGCTGCACGCGCTCGACGTCCTGAGGCGTGCTATGGCCGCTGATGAAATCAGCGACGACACGTGCACGCGTTTTTACGGATTTCAAAGAAGTCTGCTGAGTGACTTCGCGAAAAAAAAGAAGCAGAAAGACATTAGAGATTTTTTCTGCAAGAAATAAATGTTTTTTTTGTGTGTTCCTAAAAATGAGTTTGCCTCTGACTGTTAATTTAGCTAGTTTTACATGTGTTTCGGTGATACGAATTTCGGCTAATACGAATATTTTTCGTGACCCCGCGGGATTCGTATCATCGAGATTCTACTGTATTCATTTTTTGCAGCACTATAATTTCTGGCCTCATGAGCTTTTTTAACATGAAAGTGTTTTATGCCGGGGTCCACCAAGTACATCCGTCACGGATATGACGTTGATAAAATGGACGCCAACGGGTGAGAAAGAAAAAAACCAAGAAAAAGATACCCCGCTGGGAATCGAACCCACGACGCTGCGGCCGCGACGGCAAGCGCCCGACGCCTACCGACTAAGCCAACGCGGGAGATGCTAGGCATGGCGTGAACGCGCCTTATATCTTTCGCACATTCTCTTTCGCGGCGGGCAGAGCGGGGCGGTGCCACCGTCTGTGAGAGGTGAAAAGAAGTAATGCTTCACGATCGACACTTACTAGCGCTTACTCCGACATTGCACGCGATATTGGAGGTCATGGTTAAAGAGTCTCGATAGCAGAGAGAGAGACTGGCCGCGCTGGCGTCGCCGAGGCATCCTGGACGCAGTTACGTTCTTTGCCTTTGGCTTCGTGTTAGCGTGCGTCGGCTCATCGAAGTAGTGCAGCTACCACGTGCACCAACGGGATTTCTCCACCGCTGACTGCTTCAGTTGCGAGAGCACCGACTAACAAAACTGCTGCAATATGCGTTGCAGAAAGGACGCGATTTCGACGGGCGAATGTCGTGCCTTGGTGGAGCGAGAGCAGCGCCTGCGAGACAGAGGCCAGCGAAACGCATGCGTTTGCGGCTCAGGCTACGAACCTCTACCTCCTGTGTTGCTGAAGCGCAGTGTGTGTTATGTATGCATGAGCACAGGCATCGGCTACCCATTACTAGAAAGCGCACACCGTGCCGTTTCTCTCCTTAATTGACGACGCTTTGAAGAAGTGCATACCGGGTGCCAGTGTTGATTATGAGCTTGTTGATATCATCCTTACGCGGGATTCACGATTCGCTGTGTCCAAATATATGTTCACACTGTCAGCTACCACAACGGTTTAATCATGATCATGGGCGTTAGTCGTCGCGATAGAGACATGCTGTCAACATGGGTGCATCCACGTCAAACGGTGCTATAGCTGCCAAACACGAATAGACATTGTACAAGCTCTCATATATCATTACACAATAAGCACTACTTATGTGAAGACACGTTTCACTTTCGTGTTATACCGATTCCTGTGACGGAGGGATCAGCCATGTTTTTATATGAACCATTTTCATCTCATCAGAGTCAAAATTCATGAGCACCAAAGGCTTTGGTATACGCATTTCTTTGTAAGCCTTGTCTCTGCTGGTCGAGTGTGGGGCTGTAAAGACAGTGCTGCTTGCCTTGTTAATGCAGGACTCTTCACAAGGCAACTCCATCTACCAGATCACCATGGTGAAGTACATCAAGAACAAATACCCAAATCTTCAAATCATCGGTGGGAATGGTGAGCCATCCAAGACCTCTTGCTGCATGTGCCATTGCATTAAGCTGGGCTTATCTTTCATAGGTTCATTTCTGCTGCTTGTGGATGTTCAGTAGTATGTGCCATATTTAATACCAGCATGCTTAGGACCTGCAGATCATATTTTTGTCAAATCATGTCTTCTAGGTTAGTTTTATAGTGAAGTATTGTTGGGGAACCAAAGGCACCTCGGAAGCTAATCCCCCCCCCCTCGAAATTTTTTAGTTTTACATGTGTGTATATACATGCACACATACAAATAAATCATGCGCGAACACATGTAAAGGGTGGTTGAGCCCTTCCCCCCCCAATAATTCTGGCTATGCCCCTGATTATGGCGTAGTTACTCGCATAACACCATCATTGGATAGCGTTCAATACTGTTGGCTGCTGCTGTTTGATGTCAGCTAGTGTTAGCTGTTATCAGAATGTAATGAAGTAATACATTAAATGCTTTGCATACCAAAACTCCTCCTAGGCCAATCTTTTTCTGAGTTTTTTCCTGTATGTTTTTAATATAATGTAGTTCTTAAATGTGAAAATTTCGACAGAGATCTCCTTTTGTTTCTGACATTTTTGCACACTTTGCAGTTGTCACATCCGCTCAGGCAAAGAACCTAATCGACGCTGGTGTCGACGGTCTTCGCGTTGGCATGGGCTCTGGCTCCATTTGCATCACCCAGGAAGGTGAGTGTCTCCCATTTCGCCAGCTTGTGATGCGGTGCAGTGAAAGCTGAGAGTCTCGTCAGCCATACAGAATGGAGAACCTTATGAAGGACTTCTTCATGTTTGCCTGTGATCATTACACACAATTGGCGACCAATCCTACCTTCTTGGAACGTGCAGCTGGCTCTTATTACTGTTATGTTGACTTGAGCGATATCCTTCACTGCATGGGACTTGTTGGTGATAGAGAGCGTCAGTGGCATCGTACTGGCATGAACGAGAAGTAGTACCGAGCAGCGGCACTTTGATTATTCGCAATCCTATGAAGCCCAAGAAAAGTGTAAGCGGAAACACAACTGCGTCCTTTCTAATGAGATTTAGACATCAGTAAAAGCAAATGACTATGGATAGAAACAGTCACCAATGTGGTCGGACTGGCCTCTTCAGCAATACACACGAGAAGGTCCATCAGCAGTCGAACTAGCAGAGGCCTTACGAATGGGAGCTCTCTTCACTGTGCTACAATGCCTCACTGGCTGGTGTCAAAACATGCGAGCCCTTTCTCAAAGACGGTAGATATATACTGCAGCTTGTTCCTTCATACCTCCACACAGCAGTTCAGAGGGAGGAGTTTACACTTTTATAAATAGTGTGTGTAGTTGTGGGTGGCACGAAAGCGTTAATCAGTGCAGTTTTCAGAATGAGGTTTCTTAAAGGGGCCCTGCAACACTTTTTGAAATAATCGTTAAATGGCTTCATTAAAGGAGTTTGTTGCCTCACGGATTAACTGCCACAAAAATTTTTACAATATGTCAATTACGAACGAAGTAGCAGGGATTTCTTGTGTGTTTTAAGCGCTTTTTCTCTCCTTTTGTACCAGCGAGCGTGCTGAAAGCTACGCAGGGAGGGATGACAAGGGGAAAGAAGCTACGTCTGTTTGTATGCGCTCATCATAACCTTGAGCTCTTCTTTTTTTCTTCGAATGCGTGGCTTACTTTCGTTATGATCACGAGCGAGCGCGTGGGCATGTGGCAGCATCTTGTGGTGGCCGCGGTAACTATGCAGCTCACGGCACCCAAATCAGCCACTGGCTGTGGACTTTGTGTTTATGGCGCTCTCATTTGGGCTTAGGGCATCATTTATCGAGAGAAGAGTGAGCGATTTCTAGCTGACTTTGAGAATTAATTGTAAATTCCAGGCTGTGTACTGCTCTATGTTTGGCTGACATGTTCTCAGCCTTGAATACCGATTGGCAGCATTTTCTGACCATGCTGAAAAAGTGTTGCAGGGCCCCTTTAAAATGAGATTTGTGGGCCACTTTGAATGCTTGTTGTGTGTGGCAGCTGAGGTTAAGCATGCTGCGTGACCTGTGGTCTTTTCTGCAGTGATGGCATGTGGACGGCCACAGGCTACAGCGGTGTACAAGGTGGCAGAGTACGCAAGGCGGTTTGGTGTACCTGTGGTAGCGGATGGCGGCGTTAGCTCTGTGGGCCACATCATCAAAGCCTTGGCCCTGGGTGCTTCCACTGGTAAGCTCGCGGCATTTACAAAATATTCACTGCTCTTCAATGAAAGGACAAGCACCTTTTGCTTAATCTTTCGTAATTACTGAAAGTATAGCTGTTTATCAAATGGAAGACGTCACTTTATACTGCGTACCATGCCCTCGCATAGTATTCATGAACAGAGTATGTTCAGCTAAATGCATTATCCTTGCACACTTTTGCTGTATTACAGGATCTAGAAATGATTTTTCTCACATTTCTCACATTTATGACACATTTATGACATACTCACATTTATGACATCTCACATTTATGACATTGTCACCTTTTTTTTCTTTACAGCTTCCATTGCATTTTGTAAGCCTTTGTTTCATTGGTTGTTTGCACTTACTAGCTACATGTTTTAAGCTCTGCTCTCCTACATAAGTGTTAAGCATAGCTTTTTCCATATTAATCAGTTTTCATACAAAAGCTTTTTCGGGCTGTAGTTCTTACAATTTGCTCCTATTGGGAGGTCTCGGTGGCAATAGTGGTAGCTGCGCCAGTGAAAAAATGTTGAAACAACAGAAGTTGAAGTGGGGATTGTTGCATAATGTGTTTACAGCTAGTGCAAGTGCTAGCCTTTTCTCAATGTTGTTCGCAGTGCTCTCTGATCACATTGCTTATATGATGGCATGTTTACTGCAGTCATGATGGGTTCCATGCTGGCGGGTACAACAGAGGCTCCCGGCGAATACTTCTTCTCCAACGGAGTGCGTCTTAAGAAGTACCGTGGCATGGGATCGCTGGATGCGATGGACAGCGCCAAGGACAGTGGCAGCCTGAACCGATACCATCAAAGGTTAGTCAGCTGTTGTACTCTACTCATAGCTGTGAGCTCTGAGGAAAGGCAAGGCAGTGCTCTAAGCTTGCCAAAGGGAGTGTAAATGTTTTCAGGTAGTGGCTGGCTTTCTGAAGAATGAATATAATGATTAAAGAGGAGCATTTGTGAGCAGTTGTGCGCATTGAAATTCAGTATGCAGTCCACTGAGTGTGCTTTCGTATTCATTAACGTGATGACATGATCTTGAATGTCTCTAGTTCAGGTGCTTGGCACTTCACGGGTGTGGAGTTTTCCCACTGATGTTAGGGTTGGATGAGGATGTTGTAGATTGAAAATTTAAACTGCTGTCACATGTATTCAAGATCACAGCTTAGCAGTTCAGTTGAAGCTTCACCCACAAAACAGCAGGGCCCCACATCTACCTAAGCCTCTGTGGTTTAAACGTAACGACCATGAGAGTTTGGTGTCGAAAGAAGTTCGCCTCTGTTGTGACGCGAGAAAATGAGCAGACAGAGTTGGCTGGCACATTTATGCAAGTTACCTTGTCCAGCAGTACCTTTTTCTCTGCAGCAATGAGCCATAGTTATCATTGAAAACTGCATGTTGAAATTTGTGTAGCTTCTCTCTCAACTTTCAGATGTAACTTAAGTAAAGGTTGCCCTAAAGGGTGTGACGAGGTGTACCAAGTGAGGGGGTGCCCTCCTGTGTCCCACTGAAAAATGTAATCGTGCTCTGTTCCATCTGATAGGAAACTACCGGCACCACTTCTGCATGCCAGTTTATATTTGCGGCATAGTCGGTGGCGTAAAACATTCAGTCCTTTCTCGCCACGTCGGCCTCACCGAGGCATAGTCATGGGATGAGGCCGGTCTAATGAGTTCTTTGTCTGTGCAGTGAACAGGACAAGGTCCGGGTGGCCCAGGGAGTGACGGGCACCATTGTCGACAAAGGATCAATCCACCGCTATGTGCCGTACCTCATCACTGGCATCAGGTTTGGCTGCCAGGACATCGGCGCTCGCAGCCTGGACGTGCTCAAGTGAGTACTCTGTGATCTACAATGAACAGATTGAGAGTAATAGAGTGAAACAGTCATGTAGTGCTAGTACGTATTGTGTGCACAGCTGCGACAAAATTTCACTTTGGCTAGATTTGTTAGGAAGTTGTAAGTAAATGACTAATGAAGCAATCTTGGCAAGGCCACATGGTTGGTAGTTGTGTAGTTTTCTTGTTGGCAGGCTTCAAACGGCATCTAAGCAGACAAGGTGTGCATGGTTGTAGCCATGACGTAGGTGCAGGCACGCCACCTCTTGAGATGTTTCAGCACCTTCACCTGCTAGGTCATGCTAGAAGCCATGTATTCCACATATGTCATGCTATTCTCATACATCACTCGTAGCTAGCTGTCATGGTGTCTTTTTATCAGTTTTGGTATAAGAAATGGTTATTTTTGCTGTTTCGTTGTGTTACTTCCACCCTTATTCCAGACATTAAATTTTGCATGGAGGCTGCTGTGTATTGACTGTATGAAGCTGGGCTATTTGCGTAGTCTAAAATTTTGTCCCAGTCTGATTTCATATCCAGATAATGCACTTAGGTTGATAGTAAAGTCATTCTTTCACAGCTACTGTGTTTTGAGAACACTTAGCATCGGCATGTGCCAGCATGTCCTCTTTGGAATACTATGACAGTGAATAACGCTGCGAGCAGCTGTGAATGAGAAATGTATTTGCTGCCATATGAAATGATCTGTGCACTTTCAAGTCTTGCAAGGAGCAGATGATAAAATGCGGGATGCTACTCTTTGATAATAAATCTCTTGCTTTCGTGCCCATACCATCAGATGGCGTTGGTTCTGCAAATGTTAAGTTTGCTCCCGTAATTTTTGTCGCAGGACAAACATGTACTCAGGCGACATCAAGTTTGAGAAGAGATCAGTCTCTGCTCAGGCTGAGGGTGGAGTGCATGGCTTGTACTCGTAAGTAGCCTTTTCTTTTTCCTAGCGTGTTGTTCTACAGAATGCAAAAAGTACATTACACTTGAAGAGACTCTGCTACCACTAGTTAAGCACGCAAAATAATTTACATTCTGAATGAGCGTGTGGATGAGATTCACCATTGCCTATTTAACAAAATGTGCACGTTAGAACTTGAGTACTACATCATACAGTGCTTGGTCATTCACTGAGTGCTTCAAGATCTGCTGAATGAAATCCAGAAATTTTTGCAGCAGTATAAGATGCGTAAAGTTCTTGCAATGTGACATTCTTGTGCAAACTTTTTTTTCCCAGGTTTGAGAAAAAGCTGTACTGAGCCAGGCCCCTTGGTAAAATGGCAAGTCCTCCGAAGCCGCCCATGCTGACCAACATTCCCACAGAGAATCGACGCCAAGAAAAGACACACAAAGTAGAAGCCATGCCACAGCGAGAAGAAACTTTTCGACGTGAGCGTTTAGAATAGTAGTCCCGATCTTTTTACTGCGGCGAAACTGTATGGTACAATGCGAGGTTGAAGTACCACAGCAAAAGTAACTTTCTATGCTGTCTATGCGAAGGAAAGTCGAGCTACCACGTTGATTTAGTTTTGTTGTTAATATATCCTTATTTTTAATTCAGTGCACACATTTTGGTTCACATTCCATAGTACTGGAGAGCTGAATTGTTTTGTTTTTGCCTTTGGGCTTAAGTTTTCGTGATGATAGTAGGCGACGTACGATTTAATGAACGGGTGATACACTTAACACTGAGTCTTTATGAATTTCCTCAAACGTCTTGCTGTCTGCAAGAATGAAGTCATTTGCAACGACGTGAAGCCGACGACGTCATTTATAGTCTACATTGCCCTCAGAAGTGTTACGTTCTGTTGAAATGTCGTTATATTGCGAGCTATGCCTTGCTTGGATATTTTGTGAAGAGCTGTACAGAGAAAGCACTGAATGTGCAGGGTGGCACATGGCTTGGTGTTGAGGCAGCTGGGAAGCATCCTGAAGTTCACTACGGCTGAACGTACTGTTTCATTATTTTTTATATTGTGCCATCTGAATAAAGTTTACATGCAACTCAATATTTTTTGCCAGCAGCCTAGTGTTTCTTTTCCTGCTTTTCGTTGAATACATCGACAAGTCAAGCCATGACGTTATAGAAGCCGCGACTGTGATGCGAATCATGTATTACAAGTTAGTCGATGTAGAAGTGATGTGCAAATCTTGGTGCATTAGACAAGGGATGACTGAGGAAACAAAATAGGTGCAATATGTATTTTTGTATTTTTACCTTGTGTAATGCACCTAGATTCAACTGCCATGCAAGACCAACTAGCCCATATTTGTGTTTGAAGTCATGAGTGTGTTATCATATAACGACGTTTAGAATGCTTTAACAAAAATGCACTTGAGAAAATTAGTCTGGTTTGTACCCTTGCATTGGACAGGCCAGTTTTACTGACTTTGGTCTAGCAAAGGTTTAAAGGGTTAAGATGTAGATTTTTGGGTATGAAAGGCTTTTAGCTCCCGTTGTCTGTGACCAAGTGACATTGAGCCAAAAGCCAAAGCCGCTATTCAGACACTCTAACTAGAACATCCAGGCATCATTGCAAGAAAAAAACGAACATAGGAGCAACCAGTCAAGTCATAAAAAATGCAGTCTCTGGCCCCGAACCCTTTGTACACGACCGCATTACGTAGGCTAGTTACTGACCAAGCAAGTTATAAAGTATACTGTATCCAAAATCTTGTAGTGTCACGATATCTCTGAATTTTATTTGTCATTTCCAATAACGGCATTCCAAAGGCAGACACACATAGCTCGGCACACTCACTCATGAGTGCACTCACTCACACTCACTCACACTCATTTGAACGTTGTGAGTGTGAGTATGAGTGAGTGCTCCTGAGTGTGAGTGGACGTGAGTGTGAGTATGAGTGAGTACTCATGAGTGTGAGTGGACGTGAGTGTGAACGTGAGTGAGCACTCATGAGTGTGAGTAGTCGTGAGTGTGAACGTGAGTGAGCACTCATGAGTGTGAGTGGACGTGAATGTGAACGTGAGTGGGCACTCATGAGTGTGAGTGGACGTGAGTGTGAACGTGAGTGAGCACTCATGAGTGTGAGTAGTCGTGAGTATGAACGTGAGTGAGTGCTCTTGAGTGTGAATGGACGTGAGTGTGAACGTGAGTGAGCACTCATGAGGGTGAGTAGGCGTGAGTGTGAACGTGAGTGAGTACTAATGAGTGTGAGTAGTCATGAGTATGAACGTTAGTGAGTGCTCATGAGTGAATGGACGTGAGTGTGAACGTGAGTGAGCACTCATGAGGGTGAGTAGGCGTGAGTGTGAACGTGAGTGAGTACTCATGAGTGCTAGTAGATGTGAGTATGAACGTGAGTGAGTGCTCATGAGTGTGAGTGGACGTGAGTGTGAACGTGAGTGAGCACTCATAAGGGTGAGTAGGCGTGAGTGTGAACGTGAGTGAGTACTCATGAGTGTGAGTGGACGGCAGTGAGTACTCATGAGTGTGAGTAGGAATGAGTATGAACGTCAGTGAGTGCTCATGAGTGTGAGTGGACGTGAGTGTGAACGTCAGTGAGCACTCATGAGGGTGAGTAGGCGTGAGTATGAACGTGAGTGAGTGCTCATGAGTGTGAGTAGTCGTGAGTTCGAACGTGAGTGAGCACCCAGCAGGGTACTATTAGTGTAACTGAGTACACTCTAAGAAAAAAGATTCAAAAGAGGGTCACGGCCGCGTGACTCTCTTCGGGTGTTTATTTGATCCCTTTCGGAAGGTAGATGAAAAAAAGAGAGCATTTGGGTTGGGGTCACGGGACTCTCCTAAAGCGCGTTTCGATTCGCTTCCGCAATGAAGGAGCAGTCGTATGCGCCATACGTATCGCGCGTTTGCCGTTCGGCGCCGTTCTGGCGTGGTGGCTCGCCTCCCTCGCTGACGGAGCCAGACGGGCTGGCGCCGCGCCTCGGCCTTCTCTCTCAGTCTGCTCTGTCTCTTGGAATGCGTTGTGCGTTGCGTCGGTTGCGCGGGTTGCGTCAGTTGCCTGTCGTGCAGTTTTGTGTTCGATCAAAAATGCGCATCTTCGGTGGCGTTGACGCCAGGCTCCGTGCTCGAAGTCACGCTAGGAGGGCGGAATATTCATGGAGCCGCGGACACGGACAACGTGCGCCCGTTAACGGTGAGTGTACTGCTTTCGTAGGCACATATATACAGCTTTAGCTGGGCGTCTGCAGCAGCTCTGCGGAAGTTATCTGTCAGCCATTTCTAACAGCAGCCTGCGTCCGCGGGGCTGTTGCGGATGCCCAACTAATGCTGTCACCGTTATGCGCGTTGCTGTACAAGCTCCCATAAAATGAGCGATGCGAACAATTATCAAGGGTAATTTTGTGCTGATCGCACATTGTGTCTGAACTGCTGAAGGTGCAAGATGTCGTTTTGAGATGCGCTTTAGTCTACTTCATAACAACATTTTTAACAACCTTGAGTGTACAGCGTGCTTCCGCGCGTGGGAACGTGAAAAAGAAAGCCCGTCTACAGAACGCTTAGACGCACTATATATTATGATTTTTCTTGGCTTAAAGACGCTAGTTTGAGGTGCAGATATAGTAGGATGCTTCCAGCACGTACGCGTTGGTCACTTAAGTTGGACACGCCTCGCCGGTAAGGTGAAAAAGCGAGAGACTTTCGACGGCGCGCGTTGTTGCGGTCGCCGCCGTGCACTTTTTTCCTTGGTTTCTGTTTGCTGTTTTCGTGGTTCACCAACATCTGCGATGACGCCATAACAGAATCAAGTGAGTTTACGTGATTGTGGGAGTTATGTGCGCTAATTCTAGCATATATGACGTGTCTGATCTCGACGTAGGCGGCGTCTGCGCGCGCTGGGTGTCGTTCGGGTGCTCGTACTCGAATGTGTTTGCTGAGTATTTAAGGATGGGTTACGTTTGTAAAACATGCGGTCATTAACCGCTCACGGCGTGCCCCTGACTGCCGGAGAATGTGCTTGTGTGTCGGAATATGCTGGTGCAAACCCGTGCTTATTCTGAAACCAAATTTTGAAGCGATTTCCGAGAAAAGAAGTGCTTCCATTCGTGCATAGCCAGTGCCGACGCGACGGCGAGCTCCGGCGCCGCGCCAGACAGCGTACGCGAACTCGTGAACCGCGCCGAATGCCAGGCAGCCACGCGACCACGCGATATATATGATGCATACGGCGGCGTCTTCGACACGCTAGCTGATCAAAACGCGCTGCAAGAGTGACAACTGACTCTTGCAGAAAAGGTAAATATCATTTTCTGATTCTAACTTCCAAAAGGGGTCAAATGAATTACCGAAGAGAGTCGGTTGCCGTGACCCCCTTTTGACCTTTTTTTTTGTTGGAGTGTAGCACTGTTTCGACTATTAATTTTCCTCGGACCGGTGACGTGTGCAACACCACCACGAGCAACCTTTTTGCTAATACTAGAGAAAGTAAGAGTCCGCCGCGGTGGTGTAGCGGTTACGGTGCTCGGCTGCTGACCCGAAGGTCGCGGGTTCGACCCCGGCCGCGGCGGTCGCATTTCGATGGAGGCGTGGTGGTAGAGGCCTGTGTACTGTGCGATGTCAGTGCACGTTAAAGAACACCAGCTGGTCAAAATTTCCGGAGCCCTCCACGGCGGCACGCCTCATAATCATATCGTGGTTTTGGCGCGTTAAACCCAGATATTATTATCAGAGAAAATAAGTGAGCGCTCAGCAACAGTAAATGATTTCGCCAACTAACATAGTGGTGTTCCAGTTTTACGGCCTACTAATTCTACTTGATCACTGGAGTTGGTAATACTGACGCGTTGTCGTTACTTTATTATCTTTTTGTAGTTTTGGAGAATTTACTTAATGCTTGCCTTCGTGATTTACCTTCAAATTGCTGTTTCGTAAATCAGTGTGGTTAAGGTATTGTTCATCATTCCACGTCCATATTTTCTTCTTGTTCTAAAGCATCGTGTGATTTGTCAGAGAAAATCCTAAACTTGTTCTGATCCTGACTCTATCTATCTTAGCCTGTCTCTTGCCGGTTTACTTTACTTTTTTCTCTTCAGATTGAGCGCAATTTTCGGCATCACTAATCACTACATTTTACTTTGGCTATAGCAAAAATATTTCACGTTGATACTCCGCAAAGTGCGAAAACTAAAAGCCGGAAATGACATCACAGGACAACCTGTATCTGTGCCAGTTCGCAGTCCATAGAGGTCGGGCTGCTCCGTAAGTTTACTTCTTTCATAATACTTTCTCACGCATCCCAGACTTCTCACATGTATTTAAAAGCAAAAATTGTAAAAAAAAAGACGCGATCATTCTGTGTGTCACGGCCTCTGTCTTGACGTCGCGACAATATGATAAAGAAGTTTTGGCTACCTCAGCGCGATGGCTTCGAAGGAACCGAGGGACTGTGAATATCCTAGAAACCAGGAAAATGATTCACAGTGCCACTGATGCATTCTCCTAAGACGGCTTGAATACCAAAGCCATCGGGTGCGACTATTTTACCATGCAATTTATATCGCACAAGCGCCTTCTTGCTATATCTTTTTCACACGAAGGCCGCAAAGGCGAAGGTAGCGCGCAGTTTTGCGCTTGAGAGGTCACTAGATTTTTTGAGCCAGCCTTTCGTGCTTCGCGTGAGACATAAAAGGCTTTCGCCTTAATAAATTATGAGTTTGTGATGACCTTTTGACCCTTGCGCATAATGAGGTAGGTAGGTAATGAACTTTATATTATATAGAGTCCAACGAGGAATCACTGGCCCGGGCTAGGCCTACAGGAGCCGTCGTCCGGGGAACATCGTGCGACGTCCTCGGCGATAGCCCTGGCTCGCTGGACAGCCCAGATTTGGTCCACTATATAGATGTTGGCTGAGAATGGCGGCTCGCCACCGCTCAGCCAGTCGTCATGGGGTACACACTCTCTCGTCCGCGTAGTGGCGGCGAATACCGCACTCGCACTTCCAAAGTATGTGTGCCATGTCGGCTGTCTCGTGCCCACACCACGGACAGCCGGATGACGGGTGGAGCGACGGACACAGCCTGTTCAGATGCCGGGGATATTCGAATGTGTCAGTTTGCAGACGTCTCAGGTCAGACGCCTGAGACCTCTCTAGCTGCTTGTGGGGTGGCGTTTTCCTGAAGTGGCTGAAGATCTCGTGGTACGTGACCATGATGTCCATGCAGTCGTGTAAGGCTTCGGGGTCTGTTATCATCGTCGCAGAAGAATGTCCTCCAACCATGGGTGCCTCGCCATCGACGATGTCTCGCCCAGCGGTGGCCCTTTCGTCCGCGTCGCGGCGGGTTAGCAGTCTCGCGACGCGGTGGGCGCGCTTGTTGTGGTTCGACGGGAGGTCGGGTCTTCATTGCCAAGCTCTCCCACATGCGCGGGGAACCACTTGAGGGATTTGGTGGTGATCGCGCCGGACCTAAAGTCCGCGACTCTGGCGTTCAGCATGTGCGCCGCCTCGACGGAGACCCGTCCCTTGGTAAAGTTTCGGACCGCCGTCTTGGCGTCGCTCACGACAAGTATGTCCTCGTTGCCACTATGGAGTATTGCTAGGGCTATGGCCATTTCTTCTGCCGTCTCGGACGATGGCAGCCTCGCCGGTCCCGTGGCGGTGGTCGACACGAGCGCATAATGAGGAGATGATGTATTTCCCGTGATCTCGTGTGTGTGTGTGTGTGTGTGTGTGTGTGTGTGTGTGTGTGTGTGTGTGTGTGTGTGTGTGTGTGTGCGTGCGTGCGTGCGTGCGTGTGTCTGTGTGTGTGTGCGTGTGTGTGTGTGCGTGTGTGTGTGTGTGTGTGTGTGTGTGTGTGTGTGTGTGTGTGTTTACTGATTGGGCTTGTACATGGACGAAGGAAAAGGGCTAGGAGGGAGCGTCACATGGCGTTACAGGTCAATTTTCTCGCTTGATGAGGCATATAAGACTTTCGCCTTAATACGAATAATTTTTAATGAAGTACACCGATTCAATGTACTAGATACACATATTTATGGCGTAACGCAGACGTCCATACTGATGAGGCATATAAAGCTTTCACCTTAATACGAATAATATTATATGAAGTACACCGATTCAATTCAGTAGATACACATTTTTATGACGTAACGCAGACGTCCATACTGCGGCGTCAACTCGCCATGTCTCAAAAGCGGCATAATCCAAGGATTAACGCGGCCGCTGGTGTGGCGCACAGAAATCACAATGTGGCACAAGGCCGATCAGCGCTGTCGTGGTGTGCTTCTTCCTCGACGTCGTGATTGTGCTCTGGATTTTCACTGTGTTCGCCGACAAAACAAGCCTAAGCATTCAATGCTATATTGGTCGAGCAGCGTGCAAGCGCAATGCACTTTCAGGGGCGAGAGGCGGGGGGGGGGCGGAGAGAAAATTGTCCCTGACATAGCGGCGGAACATGTTTTTGCATGGCCTGACATTTTGTACAAACTATTCCTACCTGCCCCCCGCTCTTACCTTCGTCATTGTGTCCTGGCCTTTGCGGAAATAAATTTTCGTGACTGCGGCTCGTTAGCTGACGTGAGTTTTAAACCCCTGGCATAAGCAGTGAAGGTGGAGTTAGCAAATAAGCGCGCCATACATTTGCTGTTTGGTCAGTCGACGAAAATGAAAGGTTATACGCTAAAAGGTCGTTATTCGCCCCTCGTTAATTCGGAAAATCGGATAATTCGGGCGTGTTCTCTGGTCGCGGCAAGCTTATGCATTGCTTAATGGTTTCAAACTCTCGTTAATTCGGTCATATTTGCCCGCAACCCGGTTAATTCGGGCTATCCTCGGAGCGCACCAAGCAATCCGAGGTTCGACTCGGAGTTGGACTCACAGGAGGAAAAACGGCATTCGCGAACAACCCATAAGGCTGCGGTCCTTCATAAAGGCGTGGTTGCCGTCCACGATCTAGCGATAATCACGTTGTTGGCGACAAAGACTTCGACGGCTACGGCCCACTTGCTTTGTCTTCGATTTTGCTCGGCGCACGCGAACTGCGTGGGTGATATATCTATGATCGCGTCCATAGCGCCAGCGGCGACTGCGGGTCAAAGCTGCGACAAGCAGTAGTTTCGTTTTCGCCGCGTCGCTTCAGAACTGTGTAGTAGCCATTCATTATTGTGCATTAGCGAGCCAGGTTTATTCAGCAGCGGATGCTGTGCCGAGCAGTTTCGTTTCGACTGTGGGCGCAGGCCGCGCTCGCGCCTTCGGAACTGCGTGGTCGCTATGATCGTGCCTTAATTTAGGGACCGCACTTTCGTCCACAGCGGATGCGGCACTCAGTAGCCTCGTTTTGACTTCGGGAAATGCTCGCGCAATGTCATGCAACTCGAACATAGTGGAAGCTGTTGAAGGTGAAGAGATTCAGCCGCAGTGCGCATGCTGGTATAAAATTCGGTTGCGACATTACGATGAACGAACGATCATTTGTCGACCATTTTTCCGGCGCAGAAGTTATCTTCACGTGCGCGTGGTGGCGGTACGTAATAAGGGAGGGGGGCAGATCACGTTTAGTGTTAAGACACGGCTGTCTTGAGCCGCGGTCACATTGTGAATGGAGTTGCGAATGAAGAAATTTGCGAGATTTGCATTGCTCTTATGCCAGATATGTACCATGAATTTAAGTGGTCATCAAGAAAATGCGAATGCATTGATGTAATAGACACTTGTTTATTGTTTTCTTGATACTTTCACTATTTCGGCATTCGGTTAATTCGAATAAATTTCCCGCGGTCCCGACATCCCATATGACATCTCCTGAGCAATGTATGGGTAGGGGGGCCTTTGTCAGAGTTGCATCTGCCTTTAGCCCCTTCATCCCAGATAATGTCTGTCTGAATAAAGTTCAAATTAAAAAATAATAATAATAATAGATATACTAAGCACATTTCCCTTGAACCAGTGTTAACATCCGCGGTTTGTCCCTGAGACTATCGATTACAAACTTACAAATCTGCACGTTCGGATATAACGAGAATATATGAGAGATGATCATCTTAGATGCGAATGCATACAAAACTTTTGTCCAGTGTGACAGAGAGATGTGAATGAGACCCGGCGAGGTTGAGTAGGTGTGAGTGGTAATGATCGAAGATGGGAGATATTAGACGTGTAAACGCGAGTATCTGTGAACGGGAGTGTACTTCAATAAGGACATCAGGGGCCGCATGTGAGTGTGAGTAGAAGGGAAAGCTTGGCATGTTCATTCATGAGTAGACTCATTTCAAAGGCGTGAGTGTGAGTATGAGTGAGTGACGAGGGATGTGAGAAGGCATGAGTATGAAGGCAACATACGAGTGTAATAGGTGTGAGTATGAATGTGAGTGAGGTACCCATGGGAGTGAGTAGACATGAGTGAACGTGAGTACAAATGGCTGTGAGTAGGTGTGAATAGGTGTGATTCAGTACTTACCAGTGTGATGGGCCGGTGAGTACCGATGGGTATATGCATGTATGAGTATAAACGTGAGCGAGTGCCCATAAGTGTGAGTACCCTTGAGTGTGAACGTGAGTACTTATGAGCGTAAGTGGGCGTGAGTATGAACGTGAGTGAGTGCCTGTAAATGTGAATATTGCCACGTCCACTTCTTGTCTTGTTTTGATGTATTCGGGTTTGACCGGCAGGGACGGTTATCAACGCTCGACGCTGTCCGCGAAGTAGTGTTCTAGAAGCGTCGCGATTGTTGTAGATCGGTTTGTTAAGATTGCGCGCCGCACGCGAATGTTCCAGCTTTGTCTAGAGATAACGCCGCCACCAGCGATATTGCTGGAAAGTTCGATAGCGCCTGTATAAAAGCCGACGCGCTTGATCGCTTGTCAGTTGATCGACGGACGACGCCCTGTTCGCCGCTATCATTGTACAGCGTGTATTGCTGTAGTTATAGTTCTCATTTTCCCGGCCACAAGTTCGGCCAAATAAACAGTTTCATTCTGCAAACGCCGACTGCTGTCTTCGTCGACGTCACGACCACGTGACAATATGAACTTGAGTGAGTGTCTATGACTGTGAGTAAGCGTGAGTATGAACGTGAGTGAGTGCCTGTGAGTGTGAGTAGGCGTGAGTGAGTGCCTGTAAGTGTGAATATGAACTTGAGTGAGTGTCTATGACTGTGAGTAAGCGTGAGTATGAACGTGGGTGAGTGCCTATGAGTGTGAGTAGGCGTGAGTATGAACGTGAGTGAGTGCCCGTAAGTGTGAATATGAACTTGAGTGAGTGTCTATGACTGTGAGTAAGCGTGAGTATGAACGTGAGTGAGCGCCTATGAGTGTGAGTAGGCGTGAGTATGAACGTGAGTGAGTGCCTGTAAGCGTGAGTATGAACGTGAGTGAGTGCCTATGAGTGTGAGTAGGCGTGAGTATGAACGTGAGTGAGTGCCTGTAAGTGTGAGTATGAACGTGAGTGAATGCCTATGAGTGTGAGTAGGCGTGAGATGAACGTGAATGAGTGCCTGTAAATGTGAATACCAACTTGAGTGAGTGTCTATGACTGTGAGTAAGCGTGAGTATGAACGTGAGTGAGTGCCTATGAGTGTGAGTAGGCGTGAGTATGAATGTGAGTGAGTGCCTGTAATGTGAGTATGAATGTGAGTGAGCGCCTATGAGTGTGAGTAGGCGTGAGTATGAACGTGAATGTGTGCCTATGAGTGTGAGTAGGCGTGAGTATGAACGTGAATGAGTGTCTATGAGTGTGAGTAGGTGTGAGTATGAACGTGAGTGAATGCTTATGAGTCTGAGTAGGTGTGAGTATCAACGTGAATGAGTGCCTATGAGTGTGAGTAGGCGTGAGTATGAACGTGAGTGAGTGCCTATGAGTGCGAGTGGGCGTGAGTATGAACGTGAGTGAGACCCTATGAGTGTGAGTAGGCGTGAGTATGAACGCGAGTGAGAGCCTATGAGTGTGAGTAGGCGTGAGTATGAACGTGAGTGAATGTTATGAGTGTGAGTGAGCGTGAGTATGAACGCGAGTGAGTGCCTATATGTGTGAGTAGGCGTGAGTATGAACGTGAATGAGTGTCTATGAGTGTGAGTAGGTGTGAGTATGAACGTGAGTGAATGCTTATGAGTCTGAGTAGGTGTGAGTATCAACGTGAATGAGTGCCTATGAGTGTGAGTAGGCGTGAGTATGAACGTGAGTGAGTGCCTATGAGTGCGAGTGGGCGTGAGTATGAACGTGAGTGAGACCCTATGAGTGTGAGTAGGCGTGAGTATGAACGCGAGTGAGAGCCTATGAGTGTGAGTAGGCGTGAGTATGAACGTGAGTGAATGTTATGAGTGTGAGTGAGCGTGAGTATGAACGCGAGTGAGTGCCTATATGTGTGAGTAGGCGTGAGTATGAACGTGAGTGAGTGCCTATGAGTGTGAGTGGGCGTGAGTATGAACGCGAGTGAGTGCCTATATGTGTGAGTAGGCGCGAGTATGAACGCGAGTGAGTGACTATATGTGTGAGTAGGCGTGAGTATGAACGTGAGTGAGTGCCTACGAGTGTGAGTAGGTGTGAGTATGAACGTGAGTGAGTGCGAAGGCTGAAAAAATTGGGGTGAGTGAGTGTGAGTGAGTATTCTCTTACAGTGCCGACCTATGCAGACACACAGCACCATATACCTGATTCTCATCTTTGGCACTGAGACAGGGTTGTCTGAGCTCATGAAATGGCGTCATACTGCCATTTCATGCTTACATCTACTCTCGATTACGGGGGAGCCATCCTTTTTTTTTTTCCCTTTAATTCTCACTGGCAGAAATAGCTGCCGACCTGATCAGCCAAGTCCCGGTACGTGTAGCGAATAAAAAAAAATTAAAAAATACCCCTACATTATACAGGACTAGGTTTTGCGGCTACTATCCCATACATACAGCAATCTCGTTGGTATTGCACATACAAGAAACACATGTTCATTTAAGTTGTGAAAGGCACTTCGTTATTTCAGTGTGCATATCGCTAGTTAACTATCTTGACGCACAACACACTTGATAATAATTGTTCACCAACGCGTTCATCCGAGAAGTCATTCGTAACATAAGCTGTAGATGACTCAGATAACAACCTCATATTCTGAAGAACGCGGGCTGCTGCAATGTGGGTTCTCCACAAGAATTTGCTGTTGCCATATGTTATCTGGCTCTATAAGTTATCACAGGAAACAATGTGCATACACACACAATGCTTTTCTGTCAAGATAGCTCCCGGGACAAAGGGCGCAGTTTTTCAAGCTCGTCATCCGAGCGGTACGCACTGCTAGTTGGCTCATCGCTGGACTCTGCAATAAATACCCACATGGTACTCGGTTCATCGTCTCCAGTCTGCGCATCGCGTATGGTTTCGTAAGCGTCAACAAAAATTGCCACGAACAAGCTGACCACAACGTAGATGAACAATATCACGAAGCTGTACATGTAGACCTGTGCAAAGTACCATATGACCAGGTCGTTTCCATCAAACAGCATGGCGAACGTAGCAAAAATGTCATCACCGTTTATGATCGCAAAGAGGCATTCGGCAGCTGTGGACACTGTCCGAAATTTGATGTGGTGCGGGCCAATCACAACCCATCCACATACAACGTAGCCGCAGAACAGAAGCATGGTGCATAGCAGGAAGCGGATGACGTTGGGGATTGACTTCGCCAGCGTAAGGATAAGGATGTTGTAGACCTTGAAGTAACCCACGTAGCGGAGTAATCCGCACCAGCACAAAAGGCACCCGCAGCCGAGCAGCAAGGAGCACGCAGTGTACATCAGGCTCGGGACTAGCCTCTCTTCTATTCGGATCTTAACGGCTGATCCAGCTACCAGCAGTACGTCGTCCACAATGATGACGATGAACCAGAAGTCGACGAAGTCTACCTTGTCCCTCCACGACAGTTCTCGCTGCAAGTACTCAGCGAAATACGTTGACGTCTTTCGCATGAGTTTGCGGGCTCTGTAGAGCGATCGCACGCACAAGAGCGTTGAGAAGGCGCACGTCAGTATGATAAGCACGTTTAGACACTGGCGCAAAGTGTAAGCCGCAGGTGGTACCACGTTGGCGACACTTCTGCGGCAGTGCGCGCAGCTGGGGTTCAGGTGCATCCCGATGGCAATGACGCCGTCGTGCTTCGAGTTATCGTAAACAACGGACAAATGATATTTGTAGCACTCTGAGAACATCGTCTCGTCTGTTCTCGTCAAATACAACGCCTTGAGAGAGAACGAAATTCTGGCCTTGATGAGTTCGTCGAAGGAGACTTGACGGCCCAGTAACTTCACCAAGTGGAAGTCCTGCCAGTCGCGGTCGTCAGACGTGAGCCAAGGGCCGGTGATGTTTGTGCAGTTGGTAACGGTTTCGCTGTCAAAGCTGAGCGTCGAGTTAAACGGCCATACGCGGCCATCCTTGTACGTCGTTTCGCAGAATACGGCCGGTTGGAAAGAGCCGTCGGGCGAGGCGTACTCGAAAGTTCCCACCGGATCGGTAGTTATGGTGCTGTAGCGGAGCACGACGTTTCGGACGTGATCGTAGAACTTGTCTTTCGTTTCGACCACGTACGGTCCCGCAGGAGGCGGATAGATCAGTACATCACGCGACGTGTCCCATCCCTTGAGCAAAATGTGCTCCAGGGCCATGTAGGTGTTCCGATGCTGGCGCTGAAAGGTGGCGCTCTCCATGCCAAACGAGATCACCTGCACGGTAACCACTACCAGCTTGAATATCTGCAGCGCAAGTTTCCAAGGGAAGCGACCACTGTGGCGCCACTTCTCCAGAGGGTTCATGAAGAATCGTCGCAGTTTGAGCCGCATGTAACGCTCCATCGCATGTGGCTGGCGCACCAATTCTTCGTGAACATCATGGTAAACATCATCGGGCGCACAAGTTTCCGAGGGATCGACGTGACGCACTACGCTGTCGCGCCTTCCACTCACGTTAATCGACGAGCCGACGCTGTAGCGTTCCAGGTAGCGGCTCAGCTTCTCGTCGAATCCATCGGTACTGCCGGCCGAAGTTTGCTCCTCGATCGACGATTCGTGCGAGTCGTTATCCATGGATGCCGCATTCATCGCCGCCTGTGACGGCCTGCTCGGTGCTTCGAACTAACACAGTGCTCCGCACATTATCGCTTTGCAGACCGCTGGCCCTCTTCAAACAACGAAGCACGTGAGCGATTGAGTGGGCGGCGCCCTGCGCGTGACAACGACGGCAGATAGCTCGAGCAGTTGTCGCAGTTCCGTAACTTTTCACCCGCCTCGTGTAGTACATTCGCACATCGCGCACACATTTCCGATCCCATTTGAGGTTCTTCCTGACAGCAGCAGCTGAACGCGACGCGCTTGTTGCGATTTCTCTTTCCGCCTTGCTGTAAACCCGCTCCGTCGTTCGCGTGGTTCGCGCGTCACATCCACATCGTGCGTCACATCCAGCAGGGCAGCAAGGCCGGCAGGGCTAGCGCGTACCACGTGACGCAAAACACGTGTGTGACGCAGCGCGCCCCGAGGACAAAGGGCGGGAGATTCCCTTCGCAGCAGGGGCGTATTCGCTCGCCGTTCCGCTACAGAATGCGCTACAGTGCTTTGGTTTCTGTATTTCAGGTTCATGAGGGTGGCATGTGAGAAGAAAAAACGCTGGATTCGAATATTTATTGGATGTTGCATGCGTAATCGTGACGCCTCTCAGCGCGACTTTCTTTTTCTTTGTTTTTTGTTGACGTAAGTACAATGACAGTGATGATCAGTTCATTCTCTCCGTATTTATAAGGATACGTTTTTTTTTAGGTTGACACACACGCAGCTAATCAAAGTTTCGTACCAGGGGCTCGCAAGGGCGGCGCCAGTGGGGGGTTTGGGGGGGCTTCAGCCCCCCCAAAATTTCCGCCTGCCCCCCCTTTGCCCCCCCCCAAGAGCAAGCATAGTCAAAATACAATGCATATGTTCCCAGCCTCCCTGCCCCCCTGAAGGAACCCCCTTGACGTGAGTGCCCCCCCAGTAAAAAAATCCTGGCGCCGCCCCTGGGGGCTCGGCTAGTGGGGTTCGACACCCCCCCCCCCACTTCCCCCGAAAAATTTTAACTTTGCTTGTGCATATATACACGCTCACATACAAACGCATGCACGAACATACATAAAGTATGGTTGAACCCCCCCCCCCCCTCCCCCGAAATAAATTTCTGGCTACGCTCCTGCTTCGTACGAAGTGCGCATTGTTCTTCCATAAGAATTTTTTTCCGAAACGCGCGTCATATGCTGCTGCGAATGTGCCCAACTAGCACCTACGTGGCCAACTAGCACCTACTCGACCAGTATCGTTGGCAGAAATTTGTTTCGAAGGGGGGGGGGGAGGGGTCACGTGCCCGGTGTGTCACCTCCTGGCTACGCCACTGCACTCGACAACCACGCAGTGGCGTATTCCTGGGGAGGGAATGAACTACACCACTGTCGACCGCCAATCAACCATTCGGTATACGTATAGACTTGGAATTTTTGCACTACATTGCCTGCGTTCTCTCATTTCGTTCGACGTTGCGACCGGTAAGCCGCCTTTTTTCAAGAATTGTGGAACAGACAACAATTGCACCCCCCCCTTCCCTTGTCCGCATACGCACCAGCCCTAATTAGCCGCTCAGTTTTATTCTAGACATGTATAGCGTACTGTTGGGATGAACCTTGCGCAACCTTCCAAATTTTGATCGCAACAAAAGTGGATTTATTTTGTTTACCCCACTCACTGCACAATTCTTCCGGCTAGACTAACCCCCACCCCTCACTCGAGCAAAATTGAAACGTACGCCTCTGTTTCGGATAAAAAGATGGATATGTGTGTACATATTGCATACAAACTTGCACAAAGGGCGATGTGGAGCTGCCCTGAGACATAACAGCCTGGATACACACCTGGCGCGAAAAACACGTGCAGCTTATACTTCACAGACACTTTTATTTTTTCCAATGCAGTGATCGCCTCTTTAAGCCGGTTTCAAGAACCATTCCATTCAATTACGTCACATATTTCAATGCGTTCTTAAAATGGCGAAAACAAATTGTTCCGTAACAATGCATTCGCTCGACGCAAGATTTACTTAGCGAGCTGAGTCGTTGTTCCTGGTAAAAGAAACAAAGAAAACAAACAAAAAATTCTGAGTTTATTTTCATTCTCCGTCGTCGAAATGTGTATGTGCTTCCCATTCGTGGAAAACCCTTTTGAATATTTTCGCCGACACGGTAATAAATTATTCCGACGTATACAACGCGATGACTGTGTAGCTCCGCACTCCGGGTGACACCTATTCCCCGGGCTTTGCGAAGCTCCGGCTCGTTCGGCGCTCATCTATCTGTTTATTTAACACCGAGCCGGGCGTCATCAAAGCTGTGTACGCCCGCGGCGCAGCTGCGGCACGCACTTGCGCGGTATCTCATTTCTCGTTCGCTTGCGCCCTTTCCAAACTTCGAGAAAGCTTTCCTGTTGCGCTTCTCGGGTAACGCCGAGCATTTCGTTAGACCGGCAGAGTGTCTGCCAGGCGAACATGTAACGTAACGTAATTCGAAGGTCATGGGTTCGGATCCCACCGACGGAAGGGCCTCTTTTTCGTCCACCTTAATTCTTTTCTACTATATGTCATAATTAACACAGTTAAAAACAACAAATGATATCCCCTATGCCTTCCTTGGTTTATTTGTCTGTTGGATTCATTTGGTAGCATTCCCTCAAGTAATATATATGGTGCACTTTGTGTATATTGCGCGTACGTTGTACACTTAAACTGCGATTCACAGATTCAATTCCATTCGTACCCACGATTCGATATTGTGGAATACATGTTGCTCTCCAAATATAAATAGTATTGTGCGAGAGATATGGTAAAAGAAACAAAACAAACAGACCGATATACCTCGCACAGGGACGAAGCCAGAATTTTTTTTCACGGGGGGGGGGGGGGGTTCAACCAACCTTTATGTATGTATGTGCGTGTGTATGTGTGCGTATATATATATATATATATATATATATATATGAAAAATTGTGGGGGGGGGGGGTTGAACCCTATACGCCAGTGACCTCGCACCAAGGTCGTAACCAAACATATTTTACAGGGGGCGGGGTGGTCCGGCCCCCTTTTATGTGTGTTCGTGCTTGTGTTTGTATATGTGCGCGTACATATATTTACGCAAGAAATGAAAATTTTGGGGTTGGGGGTCGAACCCTCGAACCACCGCCCTACACCTCCACCAAAGACGCCACTGGATTAACGGCGGATGAATACATTTATCGAATACTAAGGCGACAGCCTTAGATGCCTCATCAAACTCGAAAATTGCCGGCGTCGGCGGCTTAGGAGTGATGCAAAAAAACATATTTTTCTTTGCCATCTGATCGTGTAAATTTCTTCGACGTCATTTCCGTGACGGAAATAACGTACGTCACTGAAGTCTTGGTGGACCCCGGCATAAAACACTTTCGTGTTAAAAAATCATCACTTGATGACGTCATCATGGCGTCATCGTGACTTCACTGTGACGTCATCACATAACATCATTGCTTGGTCAAAGGCGAGCCGATCCTGGAGGCACTGCAAAACAAAATGAGGTGCAGAAAATTTATGCTCCTGGAGGCATTGCAAAACCACGGTAGTTGCAGAAAGCTTTCGGAGGTGGGCGCGGGAGGCTCAGTCGACTTAGAAGAAAAAGAAGATGGCTTTCGCCTTCGAGTCGACTGAAGTGGAGGCCCTGTGAGTTCCTTTTTGTTTTTTTTATGTCTAAGCCCCACAACACATACAGTCGGCGCCAAAGGTTAGAGACCACTATAGGTCTGAGAAGTTGGAACACATTCAATTTCTTAGGCAATTCGTGACTATATCCGGTCGAATTGCTCAATATACATGCCGTTAGCGCGTTTTAGAACAGGCGGATAATCTAAATTCAAGTAGAAAACTGTCTCCACAATCTTGTTTGTTGTCTTCTGGGCCACCTGCCGCTGTCCTTCTTGTAAGAAATCCTACTGCAGTTTGTCGGGAGAATAAAGTGATACACAAAATGCGCAGTTACCGAATATTCCCAATGACTTCGAAGCTTCGCATGTTGGTTAAAGTATCCTAACTCCTCTCTCTCTTTCTATGTAATTCTATTCCCTTGCTTCCTTTTCTGTGGGCCGTGCACTCTTATGGAGTGTATATATATTTACTGTGTAATAATCAGGGGCATAGTCAGAACTTTTTTTTTGGGGGGGGGGGGAAGGTTTAATTACTTTGTATGTATGTATGTTCGTGTATATAAACAAATGCAAAATTGGAAATATTGCTGCCGTAATTTTATATATATATATATATATATATATATATATATATATATATATATATATATATATATGCCGAGTGTGTGGTCCCCTTTGGGAACCACACCTGTGCACTCGGGAACTCTAATGGAGTGCAGAAGATAGCACCACCTTTTTTTATTCCTTATAGCAGGGGTCTCAAACACGCGATGAAGGTGGCGATTTGGGCTTGTTGGTATGGTTGCATGATAATTGCATGATAATTGCATGATAGCGCTGTGGTGTCTTATGTGCCTTCTTTTGTCCGTGTCTTTAGCCTGCGCTACCATCAATTATCACTCAAACACGCGGCCCGCGTCTTCACAAGGAATAAAATGTTTGTGACTTGGCTAAATAGTACTCGTATTATTTACTCGCCCATTGCGATTAATAACGCTTTGTTCGGGTAAGCTGCAGAGACGAGACCGGACTCAAGCATGTGTTTTTGTGAGGCACCGCATGCGGTCACCATGTGTGGAAACATCTGTCGATATCAGATTCGGTGTCCAGATTTTAGGCATTCTGGAGACCAGTATCGATATCTTTCTCAAATCCTGACGCCAATCAGCCTTCTTCACTGTCCTTGCAATTGCGGGACTGAATTTCA